>NC_057810.1:187141554-187166482 GCF_018294505.1 Triticum aestivum | reverse complement strand
GTGAGTCTGTCTCTCACTCGGGAGGCTTAGCTGCGGTCCAGTACTCGCCTAAGTATTTGAAATCCTACCGAGTGGTGAATCTGCCTCTCACTCGGAGGCTTAGCTGCAGCCCAGTGCTCGCCTAAGTGTTTAAAATCCTACCGAGTGGTGAATCTGCCTCTCACTCGGAGGCTTAGCTGCGGTCCAGTACTCGCCTAAGTATTTGAAATCCTACCGAGTGGTGAATCTGCCTCTCACTCAGAGGCTTAGCTGCAGCCCAGTGCTCGCCTAAGTGTTTAAAATCCTACCGAGTGGTGAATCTGCCTCTCACTCGGAGGCTTAGCCGCAGCTGAGTGCTCTCCTAAGTGTTTAAAATCCTATCGAGTGGTGAGTCTGCCTCACACTCGGAGGCTTAGCTGCAGTCCAGCACTTGCCTAAGTACGAAAATCATTCCGACCCGCAAAGATGACGAGGTACAGGTCGACTGTTATCTTCTCCTCCGGGCTTTGGCACAAACACAACATGCGCTCCGCAAGGACGACGAGGTGCAGGTCCACTATTACCGTCTCCTCCGGGCTCCGGCACAAATACCACGTGCGCTCTGCAAGGACGACGAGGTGCAGGTCAACTGCTACCTTCTCCTTCGAGCTACGGCACAAATACAATGTGCGCTTCATCTTGGGTCGCAAGGACGCAAGTCGACTGCAATCTGTGCTCCAACCTGCAAGAGCACGTCCCAAGCACAAAATATATTCCGAGCAAAGAACAATGTTCGTTCGAAGACAAATGCAAACATATTCAACCACAAACCCAAGTTCAGATAACATCCTACGGATCCAGAAGTGCTCAGGCATCAAGCCTGTTAAAGTTTATCGGTTACAAAAACCACTCGGCATTCCGAGGAAAATTTAAGGCATCAAGCATAGAAGTTTTTTACTCCTCCGGTGGAGGACTTGAAGGCGCGACAAACTCGTCCAGGTCGATTCCATCAGCAATCCGAGTGGCAGCAGCAATGAATGTCTCCATGAAGGATCAGAAGTCATGCTTCTTAGTATTGGCCACCTTGAGGGAAGCCAGCTTTTCCTCTCGTGCATCTTTGAAGTGAACACGGACTAAAGATACAGCTACATCAGCACCGCACCTGGCAGAAGACTTCTTCCATTCTTGCACTCGGCTTGGGACTTCATTCAGTCGAGTCATCAAAGACTCGAGGTCGTTCTGAAGCGTCTCCCCTGGCCAGATTGTCGTGTCGATTCGCGATGTTGCTGCCTTCAGTCGGGCCAGATAGTCCACCACAGCAGCGACACGGGACTCTAGTCAAAGCACATTCATGGCAGCTTCATCCTTCATTGGAGAGTTGATGGGATCCAAGCCTGTCTCCACTCGACTGGTCTCTTCCTCAAAGTTTTGGCAGAATTCTGTAAACACAAGTCAAGCATAAACCAGCAGTTCCGCGACGAATCAATGGTGACAAGTCAGTCGAGTGAAAAAGGTACCTTCAAGCATGAGGAACAGCTTCTTGGCGAGCCCTCCCAGATAAGCTTCCAGATCATTCTTCTTCCCTACCAGTTCACTTGCCTTGTCACTCAGAGCAATCTTGTCATTCTTCAGACGGCTGACTTCCTTGTTGGCCGCATCGAGAGTAGCTTTCAGGTTGACGTTCTCTTCTTCGAGTTTGCCGACTGAAGCCAGCTTCTCTTCCGCAAGCTTCGTTTTATCCAATGCAGCCTTCTGCGCCTCAGCAAGTTCCTGGTCCTTCTTGTTCAGAGCCACCTTCATTTTCTCTGCAAAATGACAAGGAGGTCAGAATCAATAATGGGCAGAAAGATAAAAACAATCGTCAAGTTCTCACCAATCATACCTTTTGCCTCGTCCTTCGCCTTCTGAAAGTTCTCCTGAACAAGTTTCAAGTCAAGGTCGAGCTGGATATGTTTCTTTTCCAACTCAGTATAACGGCCACGAGCTCGCAAGATTTCTAGAAAAGAGTCAGTCGACAAACATCAAAGAGAGGTTACTTCCGAGTGACTAAGAGAAAAATAGTAACGTTTCTAAGACTACAGTCGAATCAAAATATTCAACAATAGTCTTGGGGGCTACACCCAGTGGGTGCACTCAGCGTGCCCCCACTGGTTCTACCGACTCGATCCGATCAGTCGATCGAAAGGAACAAAGAGATTATGGTCTCATCATAGTCTACAAAAAAAAGAGAGTTCTTCATACTACAGTCGACTGCCAGCAGTCCACCATAGTCTCGGGGACTACACCCAGTGAGTGCACTCAGCGTGCCCCCACGGGTCCTAATGTTCCACTCGACATGGTCCGACCAGACCGAGTGAAGAAATTTCAACTACAAAGACTACAGTCGACTGCCAGCAGTCCACCATAGTCTCGGAGACTACACCCAGTGGGTGCATTCAGCATGCCCCCACAGGTCCTAATGTTCCACTCGACATGGTCCGACCAGACGAGTGAAGAAATTTCAACTACAAAGACTATAGTCGACTGCCAGCAGTCCACCATAGTCTCAGAGACTACACCCAGTGGGTGCACTCAGCATGCCCCCACCAGTCTACAAACCCAATCGACACACCCAGCGGGTGTACAGACACAAAGATTTTTGGAAAGAAAATCTTCAGATAACATATCCTAACAGAACAGGCGGTTGCCAACTAACCTGGACATTGCTCTGAAGGGCTAAGCTTGCATCATAAGCCGCTTGGCTGGCTTCTCGGATCGCCTTCACCTGCTCCATCATAATCCCCGCCTGGCGTATAGCCTCCTTAGCAGCGCCCGCCTGGTCCTCTGGGACGTGGTGTGTGGCGAAAAGGGAGGGCGGTTCAGCAGTCGACGATGAAGGCCAGGCACTCGTCAGCGGCACAACGAAGGTCACAGAATGTCGAGCGATGTCGCCACCTTCTTGAACCAGTACCTCAGGTACTGACCCAGTCCTAGTGTCCTTGCTAGCTGCGGCCTGTCTATTCTTCCTTGCCCTCAGGGGCACCTCGTCATTGTCATCAGGGAGATCAATGACGTGACGAGGAGCTGCAAGATAAATCCAGAGTTGGAAACGAAGATCCAATCGACCAGAAGCGAAAACTACAAGAGAACGTACCAGGGTTGGAGGTGACAGTGTCTTCCATTTCTTGGTCGCCGTCCTTGGCGGAGGTCTCGGAGGTAGCGACACTACAGATTTCAGAAACCAGTCGGTTAGTCGATGAGTCGACCGGAAGTTCGCTCGAGCTGAACAAGGAAACACAAATCCTGCTGTTACCCGGAGATGGTGGGAATGGCCATTTTCATCTTGGGCAAGGCCTTCGGCAGCTTTGATGACTCCGCCCGCGGATGCTTCGGCGCGTTTTCAGTTGGCGCCGAAGAGGCCGTCCGAGGGTGCTTTGTCAATGGCACAACGGGCGCGACCGCTTTGCCGCGCTCCCTCGCGGGGTCGTGGGCGAGCTTGGATCGCCTTTCCGTGCGAGGAGGATCGACTTCCATTTCCTCCTCCTCGCTGGAACCGTCTTCAACCTCTTCCCCCTCGCCGTCAGATTGCCACTCCTCCTCCTCACTTTCACCTCCACTTGCCTCCCCCTCCTCGGCTTGTTCCCGCGCCCCGTTGGGCATCGAGTACATTTCAGTCGTGGCCTAGAAGACAGCAAACAAGACAAAAGTCAGTCGGTTGATTTCAAGCAGACAGTATGGAAAAAACAGAATCTCAGTCGGAAATGCAGAACTGGACCTTGTCAACTTCATATGATTGGTCGAGCGGAACGACCCTCCTGGCTCCTCGAGGGTTGTCCTTGTTCCCCGTAATGCTTCCCATCCACCGCTCCAGCGTGGCATCGCCGATCTCTTCCAGGTGGATCCGAGTGGTGTCCTCAGTTCCAGAATACATCCACATAGGATGATCTCGAAATTGGAGCGGCTGAATGCGCCGCCGGAGGAAGACCTCCAGGAGGTCCATACCAGTCACCCCGTCGCGGATGAGCTGCACGACACGCTCGACCAGCACCCTCACCTGCGCCTTCTCCTCCGGGATCACCTTCAAATAGGAGGGCTTCCTCACTCGTTCCACGAAAAAGGGAGGGAGCCCGGTCAACTGCCCTGGCGTCGGCTAGTCCTTGCAGTAGAACCAAGTCGACTGCCACCCACGGACGGAGTCGGACAAAACCATGGTCGGAAAAGAACTTTTCCCCCTCAACTGGATCCCAAGACCCCCACACATCGGAATCACATGTGTCCTCTCGTCACTCGGATTTGCTTTCTTCACCGTCTGGGAGCGACAGTTGAAGATGTGCTTAAAGAGACCCTAGTGAGGCCGACAACCCAAGAAGCACTCGCACAAAGACACATAGGCGGCGAGGTACACTATGGTGTTGGGTGTGAAGTGGTGGAGTTGTGCCCCAAAGAAATTCAGAAACCCCCGGAAGAAAGGGTGGGGCGGCAAAGAAAACCCATGGTCGACGTGGGTGGCCAGAAGAACGCACTCACCCTCCTGAGGCTGCGGCTCTGACTCCCTCACCGGGAGCCGCCCCCATCCATGGGGGATCAGCCCTCCGTCAGCCAGGTCGTCGAGATCCGTCTGACTAATTGTCGAGCAGATCCAGTCGCCCTGGATCCAGCCCGGCGGCAGGCCAGTCCTCGATGAAGAGCCACTCCGACTGGTTCCCCTCCCCTTCGCCTTCGCCGTCGCTTTCTTTGCCCGCTCCAGGGCCGCCGTCTTCTCCTTCACCATTGTCGCCGGTAAAGCACGCACAGAGCAGCGGCACTGAGGCAGAAGCAAACGCGGCGGAGAAATCTGGAGAAGAGGGGGAATGAGGGCGCACTATTGAAAAACCCCCGTCCGGCGCTTTATATAAGGCTGCTTCCGAGTGGCTGACATGTAGGCCCGGACGATCCTGTCAAATCCCGCAACAGTCGTGCGCGTGATACGTGGCGAAAAAGGTGGCGCGGAGATCGAGGCGTCCCTGCCTTATCCCGTCCGATTGCTGCGGCTACGCCCCGTCCCGCGCGCTTCCCAAAATTCGAATCCCACAAAATCTGCGACTTGCAGAACAGCTCGTCAGGCGGAAGATCTCCTCCACTCCGTTGCTCGGAGCTCTCCAAGTGAAAACTTCACTCGACAGATACAAAGAATGGATCACGGCGACTGAAAAAGAAGTTGACGTTGTCACCTAAAGTTCATTGATCCTAGACAAGACATACTCATAGCACGAGAAATGGGTCGGAAGAATTTTCAACTCCTTCCCCACTCAAACATCAATCCATTCGGGGGCTAATGATGAAGCTATGTACCTAGGGTAGGGTCATGGACCTGTCCAAACTACCCTACCCAAAGACATCTCTAGAAGAAACCACCTGTCAGTCGACCTAGAGGTGTTCCACTCGACAGTCTCGAGGACACTCGACCATGAAGATAACCACTCGACCATGAAGTTGACCACTCGACGGCCAGGAGATCTAAAGTCACTCTACACGCAACGGTCTGTCATTAAGTAGCTTTTATGGTCTTCATAGCACTTTATGTGAGCGTTACCAGTAACCCCCGGTCTTAATGTACTTTAAACCCTGCATAACTGAGGGCTGGAGGGGTCTGGCGAACTCTATATAAGCCACCCTCCTCCTCAGTGTAAAGGGTTCGCACCCCTGTAACTCATACGCATACAATCCAGTCGACCGCCTCCGGGCTCCGAGACGTAGGGCTGTTACTTCTTCTGAGAAGGGCCTGAACTCATAAAACTCTTGCGTGTACAACTACTCCATTGCTAGGATCTTGCCTCTCCCTTAGTACCCCCCCTACACTACTGTCAGACTTAGAACCACGACAATACCCGCGGGTAACCCATACCCATCTGGGTGACCTTTAAAAAAAATTGCCATGTACTTTCAGCATGTACATTCCACAATTCAGCATGTATATTAGTATACCACATTTCAGCATGTATATTACAACATTTGAACATATATTCCAGCATTTCACCACATAAACATGTTTAGCAGTTGAAACTAAGTTTTAGAATTTCAGCACATAGACATGTCAAGTTTCATCACTTGCAAATAAATTTCAGCATTTCAGCACACACAGTCATTCCAACCACAAAGTTGACACACAAATAAGTTCGAAGACCACAAATAGGTTCAACACACAAATGATAAATAGGTTCAACAAAGAAATAAGTTCAACATCTCAACACACAAATAGGTTCAACATCTCCAACATGAAACCGAACGGTCCAAACCAACTTGACTTGCTTTCATCTTCTCTCCACTTCACGAGCCTTGACATCTCAAAGCATCAATTCCTAGTATGGGACATGTAAATTGTAAGACATGACAACTTGAGAGTAATGAGTACAAGCATCAATTCTTATGTACTACTAAGATAACAAGAATAGAAGATAACATGAATACAAGATATAATAGAAGATAACATGAATACAAGATATCTTTGATGTGCAATTCTAAAGTAGTAATAAGATACATCATAACAAGAATACAAGATATGTTTGATTTGAATACTACTAAGTACTAACCCGCATCCCTTCTTGAATGTCTTGAAGACAAGTCCAGAAGCTAGTTTCTGCTATGCGAGCATCTACAAAAGTAGGCAAACGTCAACAAAATTTCAGCAAGAGAAAATATTAATGAAGTGCACTATTTTGTCACGTTTGTACTTGTTTCGAAGCTGATTTCATGACATGTAAGCCATCCTTCACTATCAAATTCATAATATGAGCAGAACGGCGCATGTGAAGTAGAGTACCTTCACAAAGAAGCTTATTTTTCCCTATCTTGCCCACAATCTCCTCAACTGCCTTGTCGTTGACGTTGCAATTATCAACTATCACGGTCAAGAGCTTCTCATCAAGATTCCATTCCACCAGCGACTCATGAAGCATCCCAGCTATAGCAGCCGCATTATGTGGTGCATGAACATAAATAAACCTACAATATGCACACATACACAGCAGTTTGAGAGTTGGCAAAAGCTAAAAATAGGCACAACACAATATATAATGCTTTCATTACAATATACCTCATCAGAATGTTCCTTAGCCTCCACGACTCGTCAATGAAATGGGTTGTGTTAGCCATATATCCCTTCTTTTGGCTGTCAGAGGTCCACATATCAGTGGTGACACCAATTACACTTGGCCTTCCATTCACCATTGATCCTCATCTTCTTCATTTCCAACCAAACCTTATATGTGAGCTTGCGCTTAGAAGGTAGCACCTCCACCTCTTCCACATCATCCTCTTCTTCATCATCTGAAACAATAACATGATCTCCATCTTCATCCGTTGGTGTTGTTGTGTGACTCGTGTCATGCATGAACTCATCTTCTTTGCTTCGGCCATTGTTTGTATCACTGCACAACAAAAATAGGCATCCAAATACAAGTATGATACACATTAGTTAATTTAAAAATCAGAAGTGTATAACAGCAAGCATTAACTAGATGATCAGAAGTGTATAACAGCAAGCATTAACTAGATGGCATGCATGGAAGAGCTATCTTCTTTTTTCCAAGTACATATTCACAAGTGTATAGCAGCAAGTAGTGTATAGCAGCAAGCATAAACTCGATGGCATTCATGGATGAGCTTTCGTTTTTCTACAATTACATATTCAGAACTGTATAGCAGCAAACATCCAAAAATATTCCTTACTTTTCCAATTCATAACAGATCGGTTAATGTAATGAACACATTCAATCATTCAACAACACATCAATTAACCATTCAACATACTCAAGCATTCATTAACAGATCGGTTAAATCTAATGAACACATTTGATCATTCAACAACAGATCTAATCAACACATTAAAAAAGGTGGAACTCTTCACTGAATTGGATGCTTTGCTGCCCTTCTCGCCGCCGGCGCAGGTGTAGCACCACCACGGCCACGACCACGGCCACGCCCCACCTTTCAACTGGACACAGAGGAGCTGCGCCCGGGAACCTGCCCCGTTGATGGTGGCTGAAAACGCAGGGGCTTGGAGGTAGGAGAAGGCGTCGGCGCACAAGACGCACTGCTGGTGCCTTCTTCAAATCCTTCGCCGTCCACCAGAGCTACTTCCGCGCTGGAGTGAAGCGCCTCTTCAGCGTCCTCCTGGTCGGGCGCCATGGCGGCAGGAGGTCCTCTGGCAGGTCTCGCGTGGAGGAAGAAGAGATGAGGGCAGGAGGTAGAGGGAGGAGAGGAGGAGAGGAGGGAGGTGGCCGGTAGCGTCGCTGCAGGCAACGGCGACGACCGGCGATGGCGGCCTGTGGCTTGGGGTCCTCTCTAGGGTTTGTGGCGAGAGAGAGAGATGGGGGTTTCTGGTCTGAGTGACGGTGTGGGGTGGGTTGGGGAGGGATTTGGGAATTGGGATCGAGGGGAGGTGGAGTGGTAGACGTGGACTGTTGGGCCGCTCGTTGCCGCTTCGGCTCGGTTTAGCTAGGGTTTTCACTTTTTTACTGACTGACATTTAGGGCCTACATGTCATAATGAATAATATTACGGGTACGCGGGTATGCGGGTATGGGTATTGCCTTCCCATACCCGTACCCGGCTTACCTGATGGGTATAGTTTTTGTCCCATTTACAAACCCATGGGTAATTTTTTTCCCAAATCCTTACCCTAATAAGGTTTTTACCCGCCGGGTTCGCGGGTAGCGGGTACCCATTGCCATCTGGACGTGTAGCACAACCTCGCCGGCTGGACCATCTCCAGCAGGTTCCAGATCCTCACTTTCCTCTACTCCATAAGAAACCAACCAACCATCGTGCTTCTGAATTGCTTGCTACAATATGCACAACATGGCTTGCCGCTGCTCGGCTTTGATTAGGGATGAAAACGGAGCGGAAACGGGTGAAACTGAGTGCTACCACATTTGTTTTCATATATTTCTGCAAAATCGGAGACAAATGTAGAAACCCCGGAAATGAATACGAAAATAGATACTACCGGAAACAGACAGGGAGCAAATACAAAGCAGACACGGAAATAGAAGTGGACATTCACCGGAACTTAACAACCCCTTAAATCATACAAAAATACACACAAAAGCAAACAAATTTAGTGAATTATTAACATGGATACACAATAATATCATTATGTTAGCAACATAGCGTAGTATGTAGTAGTACTGGACAATTGCGTATAAGATCAAGCTGAGTACATGTTTTTATCAGAAGTAGACCTCAAATGATCCATTCTACTCGTTGTGTCATTGTATGTTGTTTGGCGATTGGGCTACATAGGTCTACAGTCGAAACAAAAATTCCACATCCACGAAAATGGAAAGTTCCATTTTCACGTCTGTTCCACCGGAAAACACTGTTTCGTTTTCGTTTCCGTTTCCGCATAAAATATTCTATTTCCACTTTCATTTTGCAAATTTCCATTTCCGTTCATATTTCCCCTCCATTTCCATTTTTCCTCCAGAAAAGCAAAAAGTTTCCACTCCATTTTCATCCCTAGCTTTGATTGATTTTACCTAAATTCAGGGTGTGGTCGTGTCCAACATGTCCATCGTGATGCTGAGATGGTGCATCGACGGAGGACCTAGCCTTGTCAATGGGAAACTCTAGCCGCACTAATCAGGTCAGCTACATCATGCTTGTGCTAAGATTCATCAATCCATGTAGTTGTACATTCGTGGAATTAGTGAATCAAAAAACAACATCCTGGAAGACCCAAAACTTATGAGATCGACCTGTAGATAACTCATTCCACCCTAGTGATTATTCAATATATGAACACTAAAAAAGTTATTATTGCAAGGAGTTTTTTTTACACGATGGCCTAGGGGGCTGCTAAGTTACCTGGGCCTAGTAACTTTTGACCGGGAGATAAAATTTGTTGGAACACACCCTGGTAATTCCCGCGAAAATAGCATGGTAATTTTGCACCGCATGGCTGGTAAGTTAAAATACCCCGTGCCCTATTAACTTCAACTCGGGGAAAAATATTTGAAACATACACCGATAACTCCTGCCTAAATAGCTTGGTAATTTAACTCACCGCAGACATGATAACTTCAATGTCTAGTGCATGGAGAGAAGATTGGGAAACCCTTTTTTTGTCTCCCGTAACTTCAGTGTAAACAACATGATAATTTACGTAATGTAGGCATGATAACTTAGGTACAAACAACATGGTAAGTTTGACATACCCCTGTAACTTATGTGTAAATAGTATGGTAATATACGCACCGTAGGCGTGATAACTTAAGTTCAGAACACTGCGGTAACTTTTGACCCGAGGATTTTTTTTTCTTAAAACATACAAAAGTAATTATTTTTGTTGAAAAAAGTTTTTGAAAAATATACCATAATAACTTATATAAAAATAGCATGATAATATACGAACCACATACTTGATAACTTACGCACCGCAGTAACTCTGTCCAAGGAGGGGAACAACTTGTTGAAAAACATACTCCCGGTAACTTATGTGAAAATAATAAGGTAATGTACGAATCGCATACCGGTTAACAGACATACAAACAACACGATAACTTTGAACAGTGGGAAAGAAGTTGCAGAAAATATACCCTGGGTAGTTTTTTTGAAAATAATATGGTAATATACGAACCACATACCTGATAACTTAGGTATAAATACCACGATAAATTTGGAAAAGTTCTTGAAAAACATACCCCTAATAACTTAGGTATAAACACTGTGGTAACTTCGACCGGGGGGGAGGTTATTGATAAACGAAATATACCCCCGATAATTTATGTGAAAATAACACGGTAATAAATGGACCGCATACCCGATAACTTACAAACACCATGGTAACTTTGACCAAAGGGAAAAATATTAAAAAACAATACCCTCAATAACTTATGTGAAAATTGCATGGTAATATACGAACACATATCCGATAACTTATGTACGATACCGCCTTAAATTTGACCAAGGGAGAAAAAAGTTGTTAAAGAAGTACCCCCTCAGTAATTTCTATGTAAATAACATGGTAAGGTACGACCCACATAGTTGATAACTTACGCAGAAACACTGTAGTAATATGCATCTGAAAGAAGGGTATGGGACGATCAGTTTTGTGAACGATGTGAACCGGTGTGAAACGTGCAGAAAAAATGATAAAACTGGGGTGCATAGTCTTAAAACCCGAAAAAGTGAGGCTGCCGTTTTGGATATTTTTTTGGTTAATGGTTTTTTTTTAGTGCAATCTCGTCTCAAGAAGATTCAACTAGTATGTAAGTTTAGTAGAATCAACAAAGTGAGTTAGCCTAGTTGGTTGTTGTGGTTGCATTTAGTATGGGAGGGTGTGGGTTCAATCCCCTTGCTAGTACTATTTTTGCCCATTTTTTAACTGCTGATTGTGCGTGTGTAGCAACCCAGAAAACTAGGAAGAGCCGCAACCTCATGTGCAGAGGAAACATAAATCGGGAGAAAATCAGATCGAAGGAGGGGGGTCGTTCGGGACGTGGTGGGATCAAAGAAAAGGGGTCGTGTGATACTTTTTGCAATCTGCTACACGGTTGACAGTTATCACAATCTTTTTTTATTTTGACGGCTGCCTATTCCGTACCACGGAGTCGTTGATTAGCTAAACTGAACACAGGTCATCTTACTGATTCGTGCTTCCTTTCCGTACCACGGCGTGTACCTGCCGGCCAGCTCTCGCGGTCGCCGCCTTCGAAGCTAAGTACAGCCAACCAAATGCAGCATTCAAGCGCATATCTTCTTCCACGTCCACGTCCAAAAGGAAACAAGGACTCCCCGCAAAAAAAAAGGAAACAAGGACAACAAGCATGCATCGCATTTTTTTCCCGCTGCTCTAGCACCGTTTAAAATGGAGCCCACTTTGCCTTCGAGAAGATCGGCCCATGGATCAGCTCGGTGGAGTACGCGGGCCGGGCTTCAATTTTCATGGTCCCTAACTTGCTGATCCACCGACAGGAGTTCGAGGAGAAGGCGATCCGCGATTTTACTAGCGGCCGCCGTCGCGTTCCGCACGCAGCCTACGGTGTGTGATCTGCTGGTGCTGCTACTACGCCGAGTCACTGCTATCGGCTCCACGTACAGGATCAAGTCCAAAGGCTGCTCTTCGATCGTGACGACAAGAGCATGAGTTTTCTCTCGGCGAGTCCGTGAGTCGTTTTCTCTCGGCGAGTTTTCTCTCCCCGACGGCGATAGCCTAGGGTTTCGACATACTCCGGCGCCGCGGCCGGATCTTACCTTCTTTTCCCCGATCGAACCTGCTGGTGATCCCCTGGACTCGGGCTGATCAAGGGAGGCCCCTCGTGACCTTACCCGGCCTTGGTTATAGTGGTTTCTCTGGCAGATCGATCTAGGATTTTCGTTGGCGGCGACTAGACTGCTCGGTTCATGGCGTCGGGATCAAGCTCACAGGGGCGGCATGGCAAGGAGACGACGGAGGAGCTGCTAGCCAGGTTGAATTTGCAGGAGGAGGAAGATGATGATTTCGTGTGGGAGGAGGAGTTACCGGATCTGGGGGCGCCGGCGAAGTGGCTAGCCATAGCCAGGGTACACACTACAAGGACTTTCAGCCCTAATGCTCTTTATGGGGACATGCGTGCAGCCTGGAATCCAGCGAAAACGGTGGTCTGGAGGAAGGTGAAGGACAACTTGTTCACGGCGCAGTTTGGTTGTCTAGGGGATTGGAATAAGGCCATGCTAGAGGGGCCATGGCTTTTCAGATACCAAGCAGTGATTTTGGTGGAGTATGATGGGTTCAAAAACCCTGATAGCATCAAGTTGGATAAGTTGGCAGTTTGGGCGCAAATCCATCATTTACCTGACAACTTTTTGATAGAGCCCGCAGTCAGGGGGATGGCATCGCGAATTGGCGAGGTGGAAGAAGTGCAGCTCAAGCTACCGGCAGGTTTCTTTGGTGAATTTGTCCGGGTGAGGGTGAAAATCGATATCAACGCAAAAATTAAGAGGTTTGTCACTGGAAAGAAGGGGGATGAACGAGTTAGATATCAAGTAAAATACGAGAAATTACCTGTCTTTTACTTTAACTGTGGTGAATGCGGGCATTGGCACGAGGAGTGTGGTGATGGTGTTCATGATGAGACAAAGTTTGAATGGGGTGACTTTGTTCTGGCTGACAATATTCGCTTCAGGCAACCTGGCAGAGGTGGTTTTGGTAACCAGAGGGGACGAGGCGGCCCAAGGAATGCAGGAGGAAGAGGTAGGGGGCGAGAGCAGTATAACCCCAATCAAAGTTGGCGCTTCAATGCATATCAGAATGAACCTCGCAGGGAGGCGGGGAGGCAGGATGAAGGAGAGGACAATGCAATGACCACAGAAGTATCGGGGCCAAGTGAGCCCAAGGGTATGATCGAGGAACCGACTGCTGCAACGCTGGGGGTAGTGGTGGCAAGTAACAAGAGGCAATCTTCGGATAAGAACCATCCAGAGACAGTTCAGTCGAGCGATGATGGAGAAGGGGACGTGGTCCCAGTGAGCTCTACAGCTCTTGTAATCTCTGGAAAGCCGGACGGGGTTCCACCGATGCCGCCTGTATATGTGTCTCCAAGGAAAGAGGTGAAGCGATAGAAGAAATATGTTGGCAATAAAGGAGCCCTGTTTAAGGAGCTGTCTGATGCAGGGACACCGAGTATGGTGACAGATGGAGTGGAACGTGGCAAGGACCAGTATGATGGATCGGCGGGCTCCTCCGAGGAGTGCCGCCGGACGCAATGAGTTCATTTTGTTGGAACTGTCGCGGCGCGGGTAAAGCCGCGACAGTTCGTGAGCTTCGCGACTTTGCGAAGAAATTTACCCCTACCGTGCTGTGTATTGTTGAAACTCAAGTAAAGGGTGCACGTGTAGAAGCTTTAGCTAACACTTTGGGCTATGATAATGCCTATGCGATAGATAGTCAAGGAAGAAGTGGAGGAATAGGGATTTTTTGGAATAATACAATAAATGTTGAGATCTTGGGTGATTCTGTTTATCATATTGATGCAAAGGTGGTAGAGGAAGGGAAAGACCCATGGAGGTTGACATGCGTGTATGGCGAGGCCCAGACACAACTGAGACACCAAACATGGGATCTCCTAAAGGGGTTGGCGTCTTTTAGCAACCTCCCTTGGCTGTGTTTGGGCGATTTTAACGAAGTTTTACGTCCGAATGAACATGAGGGAGCTGCTAATCAGAGTAATGCACAAATACAAGGTTTCCGGGATGCGGTTGACGTTTGCATGTTGATGGACTTGGGCTATCATGGCAGATTTTGGACCTTTGAGAAAAAAGTGACCGGGGGATCCTACACCCGAGTGAGGCTTGACAGAGCGTTGGCCACAGCTGATTGGGCGGCGCTTTTCCCTATGGCCAAGGTTACAAACTTAACTTTGGCGTTCTCGGATCATGGACCAATACTCGTACAGTTTGAAGAGGTTTTACCACGCCCTAAACCGAGCTTCCGGTACGAAGTGATGTGGGAGTCACATGAATCATGGCGTGACACTATCAGCTCAGGATGGAGCGAACTGCAAGCGGATCAAGGAGTTGAGGGGATTCGCAGAAAATTGGAGCTTCTGTCAAAGAACCTCTTGGCATGGGAGGATGCAACTTTTGGAAGTGTTAGGAAGGAGATCAAGAAGGCAAAAGCGGAGCTAGAGAGGCTTCGGAGTGTTCCGTCTAGGACTGCTCCAAATCACCTTGAGCAAAAGTTGAATGAACGACTGGTTGAGCTCTATCATAGGGAGGAGTTAATGTGGAGACAAAGATCGCGCATACAGTGGCTGACTGCGGGTGATCGCAACACAAATTTTTTTCACATGAGAGCAAATATGCGGCGTAGGAAGAATATGATTCGAGCTCTACACAATGCGATGGGTATAAGAGTAGAGGACAAGGCTGAGATGAAACAACTTGTGACAGATTTCTATAAAACCTTGTACACGACGGAAGGTGTACAGGGGGTAGATGATGTATTACAACATGTGCCTCGGAAAGTGACACCAGAGATGAATGCTTCGCTTTGCGCTCCTTACACAAATGAGGAAGTAAAGCAGGCCCTGTTTCAGATGTTTCCTACGAAGGCACCGGGGCCAGATGGTTTTCCTGCACACTTCTATCAGCGCCACTGGGACATTTGTGGGGATGAAGTAACTAAAGTGGTGCTTCGGATCGTTCGTGGAGAGGAGACTGCTGCAAGCATTAATGATACGGTACTCGTGTTGATACCCAAGGTACAAAATCCCACTCTACTTACCCAGTTTAGGCCTATCAGCCTTTGCAATGTGATTTATAAAATAGCTTCTAAAGTGGTGTCGAATAGATTGAAGTTGATATTGCCAGATATTATCTCAAAGGAGCAATCAGCCTTTGTTCCCGGGAGGTTGATCACGGATAATATTATTTGTGCGTATGAATGTTTGCACTTCATGAAGAGAAACAGATCCAAGACAAACAGCTTTTGTGCAATTAAGTTTGATATGATGAAGGCATATGACAGACTAGAGTGGCCTTATCTAAAGGCAATTATGGTTAAGCTTGGCTTTGCACCAGATTGGATCCATACAGTTATGAGTATGATCACTTCTGTTTCATTCTCGGTCTTGTTTAATGGAGAAAGATTAGAGAGCTTCTCACCTTCCAGGGGTATCAGGCAGGGAGATCCTATTTCCCCTTACTTATTCTTGATTGCAGCGGAGGGCCTTTCGTGCCTTTTAAAACACAGTTCTCAGTCATTAGTGCTCGGTGGCATAAAGGTGGCGCCCACGGCTCCGGTAGTGAACCACCTTTTGTTTGCAGATGACAGCCTGCTGCTTTTCAAGTCTAGTGTCCAGGGGGCAAATGAGGTTTCAAACCTACTTGATGCATATTGCTTGGCTTCGGGCCAAAGGGTAAACTATGATAAATCGTCCATATTTTTCAGTAAGGGATGCCCGGAGACCCTTAGGGTGGAGATAAAGAATATACTTAATGTGCAAAATGAGTCTTTGAGTGAAAAGTATTTGGGTCTGCCGACCGATGTTGGACAGTCCAAAAATGGCACCTTCAAATATTTACGAGACAGAGTTTGGGAAAGGATAAAGGGATGGATGGAGAAACTTTTATCAGTGGCAGGAAAGGAGGTTCTCATAAAATCTGTGGCTCAAGCTTTACCAGTTTTTTTGATGTCTTGCTTCAGATTACCTCAAGGCCTTTGTGGAAGCATTACGTCACTCATTCGTCAATTTTGGTGGGGGAGCAAGAGAGGCAAGAGGAAACCATGTTGGGTAGCTTGGGATTTGATGACCCGACCGAAAAGTTTGGGAGGACTTGGCTTTCGGGATATAGAAATCTTCAACTTGGCACTTTTGTCTTGGCAAATTTGGAGATTATTGAATGATCCCTCCTCTCTTAGTGCACAAATCCTTAAAGCATCATATTTTCCACAATGTACAGTCCTTGAAGCTCAACTAGGTCCACATCCTTCTCAGGTGTGGCGATCTATACTTGATGGGAGAGATATTATCACCAAGGAGCTATCCGGCGTATTGGTGATGGAACTACCACGAACATATGGCAACATAGTTGGATCCCAAGGGACGGAATGATGAAGCCGGTGGCCTCCTTAGTTGCTGACCCACCGCAACTGGTTTCTGATCTGATCGACCACACTAGAGCTGTGTGGTGAGAGGACTTGCTTAGACAGGTGTTCATACCCATTGATGTGGAGGCGATCTTGCAAATACCGCTCTGTACACGGCGTGTGGACGATTTCTGGGCATGGAATGATGATCCAAGGGGGCGTTTTTCTGTACGGTCAGCTTATAAGATGATTGTCAAGATCAATATTGGGCGCGAGGCATGGCTGGAGGAAAGGGAGGATCCTTCCAACTCTGAACATGAGATGAGGGGGTGGAACTCGCTATGGAACATGTCAGTGCCACCGAAACTGCGCCTTTTCACTTGGCGATTGGCGCAACACTCACTCCCTACGGGAGATGTCCTAAACCATCGTCATATGGCCACTACGAGTGCTTGCTCCCTATGCGGAGGGCAGGATAGCTGGCGGCATTCTTTGCTGGAGTGTAATGTGTCTAGGTGTGTGTGGGCACTTTCAGAAGCCGAGATGGTCGAGCACATGTGGGCAACCTCAGAACCTGACGCACGGCTGTGGCTCTTTGCCATGAATGACTCTCTTCCACCGAAGCAATTTCAGTTGATGATTGTTACTTTATGGGCGATTTGGAGTGCAAGACGGAAAGCTATACATGAGGATATATACCAGACTCCGTTTGCCACTGACAACTTCATCAAAGCTTACTTATCAGACATAGAGTTTTTGAAGAAGAAGAAGGAGGAAGCACATGGGATAGCAGTACCACGACCCCGTACGTGGATTCCACCACCAACAGATTACTACAAACTCAATGTGGACGCGGCCGTGTCACGCCCAGGTACGTTTGGCGCAGTTGGTGTGGTTTGCAGGGATGAGAGATGTTTGTTCATGGGAGTGTCGGCTCTCGTTTTCAGAGGACTGCACAACCCCCAAGTGCTAGAAGCACTAGCTGTTCGGGAGGCATTAGCACTTTCAGAAGATCTCTATATCAACCATTTACTTGTTGCCTCCGATTGCAAGGTGGTGGTAGATGCAATCAGACAGGGAAGCTCAGCAGAATTTGAAGCCATTGTCGAGGAAATCAAAACTAGAGCAACTACCTTTATTTCATGTTCGTTTACTCATGAGTATAGGACCTCCAATACGGAGGCCCATAATCTCGCAAAGCATGCGTTATCTTTAGGGTTTGGCCGACACACTTGGCTAGGACAACCCGGCGATCTTCTTTTTGTACCTATGAACATTATGATTCAGTAATAAAGCTTTGTGAGATTTTAAAAAAAAAAAACCTCGCGAAAAAAGAAAAACTTGCTAATCCAGCGCAGCTGCACTCGTGCAGTTCTGTCGGGTTC
The DNA here is from genome assembly GCF_018294505.1 of Triticum aestivum. Classification (NCBI taxonomy): domain Eukaryota; kingdom Viridiplantae; phylum Streptophyta; class Magnoliopsida; order Poales; family Poaceae; genus Triticum; species Triticum aestivum. Next base: position 187,148,611 of record NC_057810.1, on the reverse strand, counting down.
TCCACCAGCAGCAGCAGCGTGTCAACAGCGTAATGTGACTCCTCGCGAAAAAGAAACAGCCTAATGTGACGGCTAGTTTTGGACAAGAAGGCAACGACCAATCGTGTACGTATTGGTGGTACCGTCTTCTGCAAAGCGCGTAGAAAAGGAAGAAACCGGCCCGAAACCGAAGTGCGTGTCCTCCTGTCTGTCCCAATGAATATGATGGTCCGCGTGCTTCTGCGCCAACCGTCTTTTCTTGGATGATCGTGACGATATATATTATCGTTAGTTTCCTTGACGTCCATACTCACTCGGTACTTTTTCTTTAAATTGTTTGAATTGCTTACCACATGTATTATGTGGTATACTCACTCGGTACTTACTACATGTAAAAAAGACCTAAGCAAGAAAAATCAAAGCATACGTGCGCAAGGCATGAAACCTTTCATCGGCGTGCAGGAATCAGGTTTGTGAGCTCTACTTATTTCGCCGAAAATGACAAGCTATCAGCAATTCACCAGCAGTACCTTTTTTTTTTTGAGAAACACAACAATCCGTTCTGTAAGACTCAACTATCACACTGTTCAATTCGAGACAGAGGGACTAAAGAATGTTCATTTTCCATGTGGGCCTCTCTTATTTTGCTTCGATTTCTCGTTGTAACCCTTTGAGAGATGTTTACTTTTTTTTTTTGAGAATCTGTGAGAGATGTTAACATTCGGGGGTTTCCATTTTTTTCCCGTCCAAAAAAAAATACATTCAGGGGCTTCTTAGACGTAGCTCCGTCTCGCCTCTAGCACAAGCCGGAGCATCGAGTGAATGGGCTGGCATGTGAAGCGATTCCTTGAAGGTTTTAAACACCAGTTCATGAAAACTTTTCTTCATTACAAATTCAACAGTTTTCGTATTCATCTGAAACATTTTTTAAATAAATAGTTAACATTTTTATATAAACAATTAGCATATTCGAGAACTTATATTTTATATGTCTGCTTTCAATACATTTTTAATATATGTTTAACATTATTCAAATACAAGATTAACATTTTATAATACATGGTCAATATTTTTTATACATTCTTTTAATACATGGTCATTATGTTTTTATATACACACTTCACTTTTTTAAATGCTTGATTAACAATTTTTAATATGTGTTCAGCATTACATGATCAACATTTAATACTACTTGTTTAACATTTTTAAATGCTTAACAAACATTTTGCAATTACATGATCAACTTTTTTCACCCACATTGTATTTTTTTATACACTTTTTGGGTGCATGGTAAACATTTTTTGTATACACATTTAATATTTTTTAATACGTGGTCAACATTTTTTTATACACATTTAATACATTTCAAATGTGTGATCTACATTTTTCAAATACAAGATAACATTTTTTAAATACATGATCAACATTTAAACACTTACTTCAGATTTTTCAAATACTTGTTTAACATTTTTTTAATACTTGATTAACATTTTGCAATTAAATGATCAACTTTTTTCACCCACATTGTATTTTTTAATACATTTTTCAGGTGCATGGTCAACATTTTTTGTATACACATTTACCATTTTTTAAATGCATGGTTAACATTTTTCAAAACATTATGTAAATTATATATATAAATAAATAAAATTATAAAAACTAAACCAAAAACAAAACAATAATGTGAGAAAAGTCTATTCACGTGGTCATTCAGGCGAGCCCTGCCTCCGTCTCAGTTTTCACCACTCTGTTTCACTTCTAAAACCGCTATTGGGCCATAACCCGAGTATAGCAAAAGCAGCAGTGCATTGTTCAACCCAAAAAGAAAAGAATGACTTCCCCTTAAAACATTCTCTTTCATTTACATATTACAAAAAGGCAGAAACAATACGGAAATTGCTACAAGAGCTCACATCAAAACGAAAAATTCAAAAATCATCATTTTTATTTTAAAAAATTGTGAAACAATAGATTTTCTTTTATGAAGGTTCATGATGGAATATGTTTTTTTAGCACAATACAGACGCAAACGCTCATATATACGTGCATAGAACTCACTCCTACTAATGCACACAAGTACACCCTACACCTATGAGCACCTCCAAAAGACTGAGCTGGCATATCATCTTGAGGTTGACGAAGTCACCATAGACGCCTCGTTGTCGATGTAAACGTCTCCTCTCATTGAATGCACACAGTAGAAAATCCTGAAATAAATAAATAAAGTGTGAGCACCGGGACTTGAACCCTTGTGGCTGGCAATCTGTTAACATGAGCTAAACACACACAAAAAAGTCAAAAGTTAGAAAGTTTGGATTCTTTTTTAAATCTATACGCACTACATTATGAAACGGGGGGAGTATATAAAAGTTGTGTGGTTGCACTTGCAGCACGAGAAAAATGATTAAACATTTCTCAAGGATTTAGTGCTTGTTATAGTAATCGTGAAACGAAAGAAATGTTCTATTGCCTTCCTTTTTTCTAAATCAGTGCACACACGCACACCTTACCCTATGAGCACCTCTGAATAAATATAGGATAAATGCGAGCATCAGGATTTGAACTCTGGTGGGCTGGGGCCCTCTAACCATTTAACCACAGGTTGATTCGCAGTTTTATTGCCTTCTAATTGTATGTAACGCAAGTAAAGGGATAAATTCTTATGGTTCTATAATCTGACAAACCTACCAGGCCCAAAATTAATAACCAAAGAGGGCCCCAAACTAACTAAACTGCTATGACTACGGGAAAATCTCCCAAAAGTTCAGTGATCATCCCAGTTGGGCTGAAACCTTGGGGTTCAATGCCGGAGCGACACATGGTTTATTTTCACGATATCATTCGGTGTAGCCGAGGGAGTGAGGGACTTTTCCAGTGTGTTGTCTTTGGCTAATGTCCTCTTGTTCATAAGGCGAAACAACATTGGGGTGACAGAAGCGAGGCAGATTTAACCATATGTAGCAAACCAGTGAATAACATACTGAGATACTTGGATTGCTCCCACAGGATGAAACCCCAAGATAATAGAACAACATTACAATCAACTAGTGCTCGAAGCATATAAACCATACAGCTTCTTTTCTTGAAATGTTGGAGCATATAGCTGCGAAAACTTGCAGCAACAATAGACCAAATTTCAGAGCACGATACAACACAGGAGTTGATGCAGAAAGAACAATCGTGAGCTAACCACAATGCACAGTAAAAAGACACAAAATATAATTCCAGAATTTACGAGTATCAAGTCCACAGTTACGCTAATATCACAATTCGCATAAAACCACCATCAACATACAAAAGACAGTTCAAAAAATATCGATTCGCCGAAGCAGCAAAAGCATCTATAAGTGTTATCAACCACCTAAAGATCTATCCGCACCACAAGCACCACCAAATCGACAGCAATAGTAAACACAAGGCATATCTAGCAGACAGCAGGACGACCGGATGAGGTCAGGTGGCTTAGGCATCCTCTTCCTCCTCCTCGTCATACTCTTCCTCCTCATCGGCAGTGGCATCCTGGTACTGCTGGTACTCAGCGACAAGATCGTTCATGTTGCTTTCTGCCTCGGTGAACTCCATCTCATCCATGCCCTCACCGGTGTACCAGTGCAAGAAAGCCTTCCTCCTGAACATGGCCGTGAACTGCTCACTCACACGGCGGAACATCTCCTGGATGGAGGTGGAGTTGCCAACAAAGGTGGACGACATTGACAGGCCTGTGGGAGGGATGTCACACACGCTTGACTTCACATTGTTGGGTATCCACTCAACGAAGTACGACGAGTTCTTGTTCTGGACGTTCAGCATCTGCTCATCAACCTCCTTTGTGCTCATCTTCCCACGGAACATGGCAGAGGCTGTGAGGTACCGGCCGTGCCGCGGGTCAGCAGCACACATCATGTTCTTTGAGTCCCACATCTGCTGGGTCAACTCAGGAACAGTGAGGGCACGGTACTGCTGAGAACCCCTTGAGGTCAGTGGTGCAAAGCCAACCATGAAGAAATGGAGGCGAGGGAACGGGATCAAGTTGACTGCGAGTTTCCGGAGGTCAGAGTTCAGCTGGCCGGGGAAGCGGAGGCAACAAGTGACGCCACTCATGGTTGCAGATATAAGATGGTTCAGATCACCAACTGAAAAATGAAAGAAAAAACAGAGTGAGAAGAATGCATATACAGATGCCAGATAGAAATGAGAGTTAACAACATTTAATAGTGAAAAGAATGGCAATATTCATTTCAGCCTTTTAGATCACCAGATCATACAGGTACCAGTACTAAATATGAAATAGATAATTCATGTAAGTACCAAAAAACATAATGGAATACATGCATCAGCCATATCACCAACAGAAAACAAGAAAAACGTTGCATAGAGGTAACTGTAGATTAGTATCATGGAGTCTGATTGGTGATAATGGCAGAGTGTTATGTTGTATTTGTGATTACTGGGACAAGATTATGGGAACTGAGCACAGAAGACTAATCATAGTACGTCCAAACTTACATGTGGGTGTAGCAAGCTTCAGAGTGCGGAAGCAGATGTCATAGAGAGCCTCATTGTCAAGCACCATGCACTCATCAGCATTCTCGACAAGTTGGTGTACAGAAAGTGTAGCATTGTAAGGCTCCACCACAGTGTCAGACACCTTCGGTGATGGGAAGACTGAGAATGTCAACATCATCCTATCTGGGTACTCCTCCCTGATCTTGGAGATGAGCAGTGTACCCATACCAGAACCAGTTCCTCCTCCCAGAGAGTGGCAGACTTGAAATCCTGTGGTAAATGAGATCATAGGTTATTTCAGATCTTATTTCAGTTTACACTTACAAAAATAGGCAACCCAATAACTACAAGCAGTGTTACGTTTTGAAATGTTCAGCAATCCACACAGATAGAGCAAACTGTGACATAATGAAGACATGAAGCAGAATCATAAGCACTGGTGCTTGAGAAATCAGCACCAGACATGCTACTCTACTGATGCTTTGATCCACACACACATCACTAAGCAGGCTCAGTGGTGCTTGAGAAATCAACATCAGACATGCTACTCTACTGATGCTTTGTACCTCTTTTGAGAATTTACTAGTATACTTTACTCGGCAGAGTAGTACAGAGTGGACAGCTACTACTTACAAACATAGAATTCACACATAAGTATGCGACCAGAGGAATGCACGGGACCTCATATACGCGAAAAACAACTTGAACGCAATGGATCTATAGAAGGCCAACTGGATGCAGTTGATATATCATACACGCGGAGACAACAAAGTAGCATACATCTATGAAATCCATTCTGCGATATCCGCGATTAGATCCACATAAACCATCCAAAATGCCTCTCATGTCAAGTAGACAATCATAATGGACAACGAATCCTGATCGGGTGAGTACTGGAAGTCAGATCTACAGGTTCGGAACCACGCGAACCACGTCCTGCGCAAAGGGAGCAAACGGACAGATCTACGAGCCGAGAACCCAATAATCGTAGCATTCTAACAGATCGCTTTAACGCAGAAGAAGGGCAGTAGATCTACACGCCCTAAAATCATACGAGATCCATTTCGGGAAGAAGGAAAAAGTCCAGATCCAGGCGGAGGAGGGTATACCTTGCAGGCAGTCGCAGTTCTCGGCCTCCTTGCGGACGACGTCGAGGACGGAGTCGATGAGCTCGGCGCCCTCGGTGTAGTGACCCTTGGCCCAGTTGTTGCCAGCGCCGGACTGGCCGAAGACGAAGTTGTCGGGGCGGAAGATCTGGCCGTAGGGGCCGGATCGGAGGGAGTCCATGGTCCCCGGCTCGAGGTCCATGAGGACAGCGCGGGGCACGAAGCGGCCGCCGCTGGCCTCGTTGTAGTAGACGTTGATGCGCTCGAGCTGGAGGTCGGAGTCGCCGGCGTACTTGCCGGTCTGGTCGATGCCGTGCTCGTCGCAGATCACCTCCCAGAACTTGGCCCCGATCTGGTTGCCGCACTGGCCGCCCTGGATGTGGAGGATTTCCCTCATGGCGGCGGCGGGGGAGGGGTAGGGTTCCGGCGAGGTTTTGGAGGGGAGGAGGAAGGGGGGAGGGGGGAGTGGAGGCGCGGATCTGTGGAGAGTGGGGGGCGTGGGCGAGCGGAGTTTTATTTGGAAGGGCGTGGGCGGAGGGGAGCGTGCGGGGCCGGTTACCGGGTTCGAAATTTGAATTCGTTTCGTGGGCTGGTGGGGATTTGCGGTTCTGCGGCGGCGTTTCGGGGGCGAGTCAGGTCGGCGGTTTACCGGCTGACCGGGTGGGCGTGCAGTGTGGTCTGCCACGCTCGTTTGCATTTTACTCTGCGGGACGAGAGGAGGAGACAAAGGATGGGATTTACTGCCAAAACGTGACTATCTCACGGTTGCCATCATCTTTGTTTTATTTGTTTCATACTAGGACAAGAACAATGTCGGTGGGTTGCAACACGATAAAAATATTGTAATAATTCATTAACTTGTGATTTGCCTGCCCATGTTAAATGTTTATCAAATGTTGCATGTAATTGTGTAAATAAATATTTATGAAATTCTGTCGGTGATTGTGTAAATAAATGCATGCAAGCAAATTAAGGTGGAATTGATGCAGAAGGTAAGTAAGTTAAGGTGGTTGATCGGCGTACGAAGAATGTGCGAAAAATGTGTGTGATGGGACTAAAAAATCGGTTGGCTGAAAAATATCGTTGAAAGGACGTGGTGGTGGGGATAGAACCAGTTGACGAAGTGTTCTGCTGACAGAAAAAGAAACACTTCTTTTTTTAATTTTTATTTCCTACTTGTTGTATGAAAATTTAAAAAAAATGGCAAATGAAAATTTCAACATTATCCCCCACCCCCCACACACACAACACACACGCACACACCACGTTACCTTGTAGTTTGATGCCTTTGTCGCCCTCTTTACCTCGTAGATTATGATCTCAAAGTCATCCTTTTTCTCTTGCATCCTTGTAGCCGCAAAATTGGTTTGTATGATGTCTGCCCCGCGTAGGTTTGACGTTGGCATTGTCGTTGACGAGTATTCCTTGTGATTGCCCCAATTGTCCACATGAACAATCAGGACACT
>NC_057810.1:187068726-187141329 GCF_018294505.1 Triticum aestivum | reverse complement strand
CAACTTTCCCAAACCCGGTCCATATGTGGAGAGAAAATAGGGTAGTCCGGACTGTCTGTCACATTAACACTACCCCACGCGCAGCAAACACCACCCACTCCCCTCTCCCCGCTCAATCGTGTGCCATTTGTTTGAACAAATTGGGGGTGATTGGCGGGCGTCAATGTGCACCATAATTTTTTGGGGGCAAGTGGTGGACATGATTTTGTGCATACCCTAATCAGCACACGCAAATGTGCAACTGTTTTGAACATAATTTTATGGTTTTAGTGACTGTCTTCAAAATGTGGCTGGAGAAACTTCTACGTGGCCATTTCAGATAACTCATTGAGTCTGTTTATCTCAGGTAATACACAAATAAGAAAAAGGAACACTTTGACGGGGTTTTCATAATAAATTTTTGCCCAATAAGGATAAAAATACGTGTTTTTCCCTCGGTGCATATAGGGGCTTGTTGGTTGTCGGGGGTTGGGTACGACATATGCCAAAGGATGGCTTATCATGGTGGGAGCGAGTAGAACGTCGCCGATGCCTGGAAGCGGGATGAGGCGAAGACATGCACGCCTGCGGAACTTACCCAGCTTCAGGGCTCTCCTAGGAGATAACACCCCTACTGCTGCTCTGCGGGGTCTCCGCATGATCACTAAGGCAAAGTGACTACAATGGTGCTCCTGGAGCTGTTTCGGAAGGCAGGAGAGTGCAAGGCTAACTCTCTCCTCCCTGTGCTATCTGGCCTATCTCTATCTAGGCCCGAACCCTTTGCATGGGTGCCCCGGGGGGGTTATATAGGCCTACCCCCGGGGGTACAATAGTAATCCGGCTGGGCGCGGGTCCCAGCCGTCTGTCTCTCAGGCACCGTCTTCCCCGCCGGCTTCTGGGCCCCACCGACTGGCGGGTCCCGCGGACAGGCTTGATACTGTTGCGGCACTCTTGATGACGCAGGCTTGGTCATTGGATCGTGGCAACAGTGCCGCCGTCTATCGGGCGATCATTGTCGCCATTCCCCATCCTATCTGGTTAATGACTCGTGGGGCCCTGGGGAGGAGTCGGCCGACTCCTGGGGGGCCGACTCCCACAGGTCCGTCTTCGGGGCGCCCAGGCCGCCTTCGGCCCACCCACTAACAGGCGGCCTCGCCATCTTCGGGCCGTACAAGCCGGCGTCTTGGGCACAGTACGTGGCGCACTGTAGCTGAGGTCAGGGCAGGCATGGCAACAGTGCCGCCCCTTGCCGGAGATCTTCCAGCGATACGGCTCACTGTAGCCATGCCGGCCCTTCATAAGCAAGGGAGGGACGGCCACGCCGTGACCGTACCCCACGTCATACTTTCCATAGTCGGCCTTTCTGGAGGTCGCCAGCTCGGAGTCGGCTTGTCTCGGAGTCGCCATCTGGGACTCGGCTTGTATTAGAGTCGCTCCCGGGACTCGGCTCGAGGGGCGCGGTCTGCCCCGACGTCTTGAAAGGTCCTGGGACTCGGGTCAGCCTACCCGTGGCCCAATACTCCGACAGTAGTCCCCGAAGCTGGTGAAGCCCTGCGGACGCTGCATTGTGGGGCTTCGACAGTTTCATCCTTCCCGAAGCGGACTCTGGAACTCGGCTGTCGTCCTCCCTCGGGCCGACTGTCGAAAGTCAGAGGTTTTTTAGCGAAGAGCCGCGCTCGAAAGTCGCGGCGGGAAACCAGGCGGCGTGCCTGATACGCTTCCCTGCAGCCATCGGGGCGGTCCTATCGCGTGGCGCCACGTGGAGAGGACAGTCTGCCTGCCCACGCGCGCGACGGGACGTGCCGTCAGGTGGGGCCCACCACTACCGTGCCTCGGCATACGAATGGATCCGCTGCGGCCGTGGACGGTTAGTTTTCCCACGTCGTTACTACGCGCAGTAACTTCGTGGGGTAGATCGTGGGGGCGGCGTGGGGGCATCATGCGCAGTTAATCCCACGCCCGCCCCCTCGGCTTCTCAGCCCATAGGGCTATAAGTAGGCGGGGGGGAGCGGAGCGGCACAACACGCGCGCCCTTCTTCCCCGCTCCCCGCTTCGCCTTGCCTTCTCTCCTTCCTGCCTCCGCCGTTGAGCAAGAGCATTCCACACCGCGGCGATGAGCTCCTCCTCCGCCGCGGCTCCCGCCATGCGCTCCAGCGTATGGGATCGCTCGGAGGTTGAAGAGGAACACATCGAGTTCCTCCGCCGGACACACCGTCTCCCCAGCGCGGACCTCGTGCGCGCCCGCACCGCGCCGGAGGGAGAGATCCGGCCGGCGCCGGAGAAGGGCGAGCGGGTCATCTTCCACTCGCACCTCATGCGTGGCCTGGGGCTGCCGGCGAGCGGTTTCTTCCGCTCGTTCTTGGAGTTCCACAGCCTTCAACCGCACCACCTCACTCCAAATATGGTGGTGTTGCTCTCCGCCTTCGCCACTCTGTGCGAAGGTTTCCTCGGCGTTCTCCCCACCATCGAGCTGTGGGGAGAATTCTTCTCTTCTAAGCTCGGCACGCACATTGCCGGCGTGCCGGCTCAGTGCGGCGCCTTCATCGCAATGCGGCGCTCGACGGCCGACAACCCCTTTCCTCCCATCATGCTGATCAAGTCAGTGAAGATGTGGCAGCGCTCATATTTCTACGTGAAGAACCTCGCCTCCGACGGCGACTGGGTCAACCTGCCGCCTTACAGCGCCGTCCCCCTAACTGGGAGGCTTCTCAGCTGGTCTCACCGAGTCAAGACGCTGACTCCCGCCGGAGCCGCCGCCGTAGCGCGACTCTGGGTCTTGACGCAGTCAGAGGGTCTCGTTGGGGCCGACTTGCTGGCCGCCTTCGTGGCGCGCCGAGTTCTCCCGCTCCAAGGTCGGCCTCACCTGATCTGTCAGATGAGCGGCCTCCGAGACCCGAGTCGGATGTGCACCAAGGAGATGCCCCGCACGGAGGTGGCAAACATGGTGAATTATATCGCGAACTACGAGTTCGGGGAGGACTGGCAGTTCGGCAAGGAGCGTACTCGCGCGACAATCCCCCACCAGTGGTAAGTCGCGTCCCTCTATTGTTTTGTCTTCTTTGCGGCCGACTCCGGCTTCTGACTCTTGTCGGTTTCTTCTGAGCTAGAATCCCCTTATGCAGCCTGTAGCCGGCGCCACGAGACAGCCCCACGAGTATGTCCCCGATCATGCGGACAGTGACGTCGACGACCCCGACTTGGGGGCGGCGGCGATGGAAACCGACGCCGAAGGCGGGGGAGGAGGAGCAGAAGGCGACTTCAGGCCCTCGGCCACCTTCGCCGACTGGCCTGACGACGACGCCGAAGGCGAAGTCGCTCCGCGCCACCAGCTGAGGATCAGCCCGTCGGGCGCCGGCTCCTCCGCCGGCCTGGCCGGCCAAGGCGGCGCGAAGAAGCGTCACGCCGGGCCGAGTGCGCCCGGCGGCAAATTGAAGAAGTTCAAGGGGGCGGCCGCCGTGACCAGACGGGAGGAGGCGGCCGCAAAGGCCAATCGCTTCCGAAGGGAAGTGAGAAGGCCGCCGCTAGTCTCTGCGTGAGTCTTTATGCTCTTTTTTTTCCTTCGTTGAATCTTGTCTGAGTCTTCTTTATACTCCCTCCATTCTTCTTCAGGGCCCCTCTTTTCCTTGAGAGAGTCGTCGTCCCCTCTGTCATGGGGTCGGCAGAGACGTCCGCCAATACTCGGCGGGCCGACCCTGCCGCCGACCTCCGGGAGGCGAGGGAGCGAAATGCGCGGGAGAAGCACGAGGAGGAGGAGGCCGAACGCCTGGAAAAGGCGAAGGCCGACAAGGCGGCCGCCTCCGCCCAGAAGAAGCTGGAGGAAGCCGAAGCCGCCCTTGCGGCGAGACGGCGTGCCGAGGAGGCCGCGCGTCGCTGATCGGCGATGCTCGTCCCCCACTGTCGTCTGCACCGCCACCTCCGGAATTCACGGGGCAGACCGGGGAGGCCGGCACCGAGAACCCCATCGCGGAGAAGGAGAGCGGTGAGGCCTCCATGTCGGACACTCTCGTGCCGCCACCGCCGCCTCCACCGCCGTCTGGGAGACCGCACGGCAAACAGTCGGTGGGTCCATCGGAGCCGCCGGTCACGGACGAGGCCGAGGCGCGGCTGCTTCTCCAAGTCGCCTCGCCGGTGCGCCGCCGTCTTGAGAGGGCGACCTCGGCGCCGCGGCCTCGGGAGACCGGCACCGCCAGCTCGGCAACCTTAGACGCCGAGGCCACAAGCTCCGCGCCCACCGGGTGGGTGCACGGAGGCGGCACCGGTCCGCTGAATCAAGCACTTCTGGACGTTCAGGCGAAGCTGCGCGCTGAAGGCGACGCCCTTCAAACTTGCACCAGGGCGCATCTGGCAGCGCGGACGACCGTCCGAGTACATTTCCTTCTTTCTTTTTGATTCTTGTTTTTCTCCGTGGGGGCGCGCCAGCGCACCCACTGGGTGTAGTCCCCGAGTTCCGGGCCGGCTGCTGAGCAGGCGGTTCGGAACTCCCTCTGGCGAGTTCCAAATACTAACTTTGTCTTCAATGACTTATTGCAGGAGTATCACAACCTCCGCGCTACTGCCTTCAACCGCAATGTTGAGGAGTTGAGCAAGCGGGTTGCCGACTTGTTGGAAAGCCGGAGTAAGTTCTTCTTCTTCGCGGGGGTGCGCTGGCACACCCGCGGGCTGTAGTCCCCGAGATTCGGGCCGATTGCTGAGCAGTCGGGCCGGATCTTCCCGACGATCTTCTTTGCTGATGACTGATTTTTCTCCTCTTTCGCTCCTCAGAAGCCAACGCCGTTCTTCAGGAACAGCTGGGCGAGGCCAATACCGCCCGTCGTGCCAAGGAGGAGGAGTGTGGTAAGCTCGCCACGGAGCGCGACCTGCTGGCGGCGCAGCTGGTCGAGCAGAAGGAGTTGCTCAAGAAGGCGCAGGACGAGGCCGAGAAGAAGGAGGCCGCTCTCCTGGCCGAGTTCGAGAGCGAGCGCTCCTCCTGGACTAACAGAGAGGCGATGCTGACCTCCGGCTTCCACGAGATCGAGGATATCGTTGATGGTACGTTTCTTTCGTTTCTTCGGGCTTCCGACTATGTGTTAGGCCGACTTCTGATTTTTCGGCTTGCTTTTTTTTTGTCTTGGCAGACTTCTTCCCTGGTCACTCGCAGGCGGTCCCTCTGGCCATCGAGGCTGCTCGTGAGGCGCGAAGGGCAAACGGTGAGGAGATCGCCGCTAATGCCCCGCGAACCGTCGATGAATAGCTCCTGAGCATTGAAGCCCGTCTTCGTCCGGCCCACCGGCAGATGCGCCGGCTTCAGCGTGCCGGCGCCCAGGCGGTTGCCGCTTTGTGGCCGGACATGCTGGCTCTGCGCACCGCCAGTCGGACCACCGACTAGCTGGAAGTTGCTGCCGGCCGTCTTGAGGCCTGGAAGGGCTCCTCGGCCCGGGCCGGAGCGCGCCGGGCCTTGGAGTTCGTCAAGGCGTGGTATCCAGGGCTGGACCTGGACCGTCTGGCCGCGTTCCGGTCAGAAGCCCAGGCCGAGCTGGAGGCCGTGGAGGGCGCCCTTATCGAGCGTGCAGCGGCCATCGCCGAGTACATGGACACCAGTGTCTTCGTGCCCGAGCAGGCAGAAGGCGGCGAGGAAGTGCCGCCAGAGTGGTTCGGGATGAACCCGGAGTATGGCGAGGACTCGGCGGAGGTGATCGACTCCAGCACCGAGGAGGAGGACGAGGCGGAGGCCGAAGGCAAGGCGGAGGTGCCAGAAGATGGAGCAGGCGGCTAGCCTCAGCTCGACCGCGCCTCCAGCAACGAGCCGCGTCGAGAGAAGGCGACTGCCGCCGGAGGCGATCAAACCGAGACCGCCCAGCCGACTGCCCCGGCGCCTGACACCGCCGTCTCCTCCGATCCTCCGATCCCAGATGCCGCCCCTAGGCTGCTGTTTCCGCCTCTGCTTGTCTGTCTTAAGTAACCTTTTGAGAACTTTGTTAGATTTGAACAATTTCACCCGCGGGGTGTATCTTGAACTTCTATTCGAAGATTCGGCCAAGGGCCTATGTAAATATTTATCCGATTTCCGTCTTTCCTTTCTTAATGCTCTTTAGGCTTTTCCCTTTGCCGCCTTCCTTTAGTCGCTGCCTTGCCAGTCGGACAGCCGCTCTGCGGACTGTCGCTGGGTCAAGTGCTTGGCTACTTCGGGAAGGCAAGTACTTGGCCATTTAGAGTTTCTTTAGCAAGTCGGATAGAAAGCGTCAGGCCGACTACCCAAGAGTTGGCCGTCTTTGATAGAGGCTAATAAAGAAGGCGAGCCGGCTGCTCATGAGTCAGCTTTCTGCTTCAGAAATGCTGGAGACCGTCTCGCGTTATGTTCGTGCTTTAGGTCCTTAGCCATTTTTTGTGTGGGCGTCCGTTCTTCCTCACTCCTGCCTGCCTCACAGTCGCTCTGCAAGCTGTGGCTCTACCAGGAGGCGGATTGGGCACCGCGCACTACTTGTCTGACTGCGGGAAGCTTTTCATAGCGCAAGGCGGCGAGTCCCCGGGCCGACTAGTCTGGCCCGGTGCCAAGCGGCTTGTAATAAAAGTAATGTACTTGAAGGCATAATTCTTATCATATAGATAACAAAAAGGGCAGTCCCCGAGCTCGTCTCGGGGGGGGCCAAAGTCTTAGTACTTTAATACAAAAGGGTAGTGCGATACATACTGCATCAGCTGTAAAATCTTCGAAGAAGATTTGCATTCCATGGGCGCTCTGTCTCTTTGCCGGAGTCGTCCCTCTTGCGCGCTCGGGGCTTCTGAGCGTCGATCAGATAGTAGGCGTCGTTCCCTAGCACCTTGCTGATGATAAAGGGGCCTTCCCAAGGTGCCGACAGCTTGTGCTGGCCGGCTGTTCGCTGGATCAGCCGAAGCACAAGGTCGCCTTCTTGGAAAGATCTCGACCTGACCTTCCTGTTGTAGTATCGACGCAGACTCTGCTGGTAGATGCTGGACCGGCTGAGTGCCAACAGCCGGCCCTCTTCCAGCAGATCGACGCCGTCTTAACGTGCTTCTTCTGCTTCTTCCTCGGTGTACATGGTGACTCGCGGAGAGTCGAACTCTATGTCCGTTGGGATGACGGCTTCGGCGCCATAGACGAGGAAGAAGGGTGTGAAGCCGGTTGACTTGTTTGGAGTCGTGCGCAGACTCCAGAGGACGGCTGGCAGCTCCTCAAGCCAACAGCCGGCAGATCGCTCCAGTGGTACGACGAGTCGAGGCTTGATGCCGGATAAGATGAGGCCGTTTGCTCGCTCCACCTGGCCGTTTGACTGCGGATGGGCAACGGACGCTAAGTCCAGTCGGATGCCCTGTGTCGCGCAGAAACGGGCCAAGGCGCCTTTGGTGAAATTTGTGCCATTGTCGGTGATGATGCTGTGTGGGATGCCGTACCGAGTTGTGATGTCAGCGATGAAGGTCACTGCAGTCGGACCATTCAACTTCTTGATGGGTTTCACCTCCACCCACTTGGTGAACTTGTCTACTGCGACAAGTAGGTGAGTCAAGCCACCTCGTGCCGTCTTGAATGGTCCCACCATGTCCAGGCCCCAGACTACAAAGGGCCAGGCGATGGGGATAGTCTTGAGTGCGGAAGCTGGCTGAAGTGGCTTGGAACGGAAAATCTGGCATCCCTTGCACTTTTGGACTAACTCTTTGGCCTCTTCCAGGGCGGTTGGCCAGAAGAAACCGTGCCGGAAGGCTTTGGCGACGAGTGCCCTGGAGGCCGCGTGGTGACCGCACTCGCCTTCATGGATGTCTCTGAGGATTGCTTGACCTTGTTCTGCCTCGACGCAGCGTTGGAAGACGCCGGTAACGCTGCGCCTGACCAGCTCTCTATTGACTATGGTGTAGGCTACTGCTCGGCGTTGCACTTGCCGAGCCAAGATTTCATCCGTTGGCAGTTCTTTGTTTACTAGGAACCTGAGGATGGGCTGGGCCCATGAAGGTGCTGCTATTTCTTCAACTGCCACTAGTGCGACTTGGATAAGGGCGGCCGGGCTGGGAGGCGGCGGGTTGGAGTCCGCAGCCGCTTGCTAATTTGACAAAGTCCCGAGGCCGACTGGAGCAGTCCCCGGGCCGAGCTCTGGAGTCTTCGATCTTGCCACTTTAGTCCCTGGGCCGGGTTCTGAAGTCCCCGGGCCGGCTTTGACTGTGTGTTTCTTGGAGTCGGATCCGTCTTCCTCAGGCGGAGCCGGCACAAAGATTGAATCTGATTCTGGTGATGGCTTGATAGAAGGCTTGAGGAGGCGCCGGAGGGCGACACCAGATGGTATTGCCTGGCGGGTGGAGCCGATTCGTGCCAAG
The DNA here is from genome assembly GCF_018294505.1 of Triticum aestivum. Lineage (NCBI taxonomy): Eukaryota > Viridiplantae > Streptophyta > Magnoliopsida > Poales > Poaceae > Triticum > Triticum aestivum. The sequence goes on along the minus strand of NC_057810.1, from coordinate 187,133,049 downwards.
GCGTCTGCTTGGTCGTTGTTGTTCCTTGGCACGTGGAGGAACTCACACCCCTCTAAGTATCCGCTGAGTTGCTCGACGAGGAAACGATAGCTCGCCATATTTGCGTCCTTGGCGTCCCAATCGCCAGATGATTGTTGGACCACCAAGTCAGAGTCGCCATAACACAGGATCCGGCGAATGCCGAGTTCTTTGGCAAGCCGGAGCCCGTGGATGAGCGCCTCGTACTCGGCCATGTTCTTGGAGGCGGCGAAGTGGATCTGCAGCGCATATCTGAGTTTGTCGCCCTTGGGGGAAGTGAGGACGACGCCGGCTCCCAAGCCGGTGCGCATCTTGGAGCCGTCGAAGTGCATCCGCCAATGGGTGGAGTCTGGCGCTGGCGGCAGATACTAGGTCTCGCCCAGTCGACGAGGAAATCGGCTAGTGCTTGCAACTTGATGGCGGTGCGGGGCTCGTAGTAGATGGTGTAGGGGGCCAGGTCGATGGCCCATTTGGCCACTCGGCCAGAAGCATCTCGGCTTCCGATGATCTCGGTCAGTGGAGCTGTGCAGACCACAGTGATTGGATGCTCCTGGAAGTAGGGCTTCAATTTCTTGGTGGCGAAATGCATGCCGTAGCACATCTTCTGGTAATGGGGGTAGTTCTGCTTGGAGGCCGACAGCACCTCGCTCAAGTAATATACCGGTCTCTGGACAGGTAGCGCCTTGCCTTCCTCCTTGCGCTCGACTACAATGACTGTGCTGACTACTCGGCTGGTGGCGGCAATGTAGAGGAGCATGGGCTCTTTGGGAGTCGGAGCCGCCAGCACAGGGGGAGCAGTCAACATCTTATTTAACTGGAGAAAAGCCTCGTCCGCCTTGGGAGTCCACTCAAAGAAGGTCGTCTTCTTCATGAGCTGATACAAGAGGAGAGCCTTCTCGCCCAGCCGACTGATGAATCGACTGATGGATGCCAAACAACCGGTGAACTTCTGCACATCTAACAGTCGTCTGGGTGCTTCCATCCTCTCGATGGCCTTGATCTTCACAGGATTGCACTCTATGCCGCGTTCGGAGACCAAGAAACCGAGGAGCTGGTCGGCTGGTACTCCAAAAACGCACTTCTCTGGGTTGAGCTTGATCTAGAATCGGCGCAGATTCTCAAATGTTTTCTTGAGGTCCTCCAGCAAGGTTCCACGCTTCTCCGTCTTCACCACTAAGTCATCTACATAGACGTGGGCATTTCTGCCGAGTTGCTTCAGGAGGCATTTCTGCATGCAACGCTGAAAGGTGGCGCCGGCGTTTCTCAAGCCGAACGTCATGGTCAGGTAGCAGAAGGCTCCAACCGGCGTGATGAAGGCGGTCTTCAGTCTATTGGCCGGGTTCAGCTTGATCTGGTGATATCCTGAATATGCGTCTAGGAAACTCAACAGCTCGCATCCGGCTATGGAGTCTATCACCTGATCAATTCTCGGCAGAGCAAATGGGTCCTTGGGGCAAGCTTTGTTAAGGCTCGTGTAATCAATACACATCCACCACTGCTTGTTCTTCTTCAGCACCAGTACTGGGTTTGCCAGCCACTCTGGAAAAAACACTTCCATGATGAAGCCGGCTGCCAAGAGCCGGGCTATTTCTTCTCCAACAACTCTTCTTTTTTCTTCTGACAGGCGGCGCAAGGGCTGCCTGACGGGCTTCATATCAGAACGGACGTGTAATTTGTGCTCGGCGAATTCCATCGGGACAGCAGGCATGTCCTTGGGGGACCATGCGAAGATGTTGCGATTCTCACGGAGGAAATCGACGAGCTCCCCTTCCTATTTGCTGTCAAGGCCTGTGCCCATGACAGCGTATCTCTCCGGGTGCTCCGGGTCCAACGGTATCTTCTTTGTTTCTTTGGCTGGCTTGAATGATCCTTCTGCTTCCGACTCCTTGGGGTCGGGCGATAACTCGAGCTGCTTGCCGGCCATCGCCACGACCCGATCAAGAAGCCGTTTCTCAGCCGCGATCACCAAGGACTCGGCCAGCCGACTACTTTCGGCCGCGCAAGCTGACGATTTCCTGTAGTCACCGGACACGGTTAGGATTCCCTTGGAACTCGGCATCTTCATCTTGAGGTAGGCGTAGTGGGGGACCGCCATGAACTTGGCCAAGGCGGGTCGGCCAAGTAGTGCATGATATGGGCTTTCGAGGTCCACCACCTCAAACCAAATTGGCTCTCGGCGGAAATGCTCCTTGTCTCCGAAGAGGACGTCTATTAGGATCTTGCCGATTGGGGAGCAGGAAAGGCCAGGGACGATTCCGTGGAACACAGTCTGGCTGCTCTGAAGCTGTCTTCGCTTGATTCCTAATTTCTCCATTGTATCCTTGTACAGGATGTTGATACTGCTGCCTCTGTCTATCAGTACTCGCGAGAAGCGAGTGGCCCGCCTATCAGTGGCGAGTGTGGTGCTTAAGACCAAGGCATAGGAGCCTGGACTCGGCATCACCTCTGGGTGATCAGCTCTGCTCCAACTGATAGGCTTTTCGGACCAATGCATGAACTCTGGGGGACTTGATGCAACCGCATTCACTTCTTGCTGCTGCTGGCGCCTGCTGCGTCGGTCATCTGCTACACTGTTGAACACCACATAGGCTCCGTGCTCATCCGGGAACTCGTCTTGTATTGCGCCGACTGGCCTGACGGCCGGCTGCTGGGGCGGCTGTGGAGGAGGCGGCCCAGCAGGAGGGGGAGGGAGCAGGCCGTCCCCCTTGGCGATTCTGGTCAGCCAGTGGCATTTCCTGGTGGTGTGGTTTGACGGCTTCGCGCCGCTGTGGAACTTGCAGGGACCGTCTAGAGTCTGTTCATAGGAGAAGGCCGGCAGCCAGTTGGACTTGCCGCCCTTCTGTCGCTTTGCCGGAGGCGGTCCCTCCAACTGCTGGTCTTCTGCTGTTGCCACTTGCCGAGTGTTGGAAGTCGGCTGCGGGGCTTTGCGCTTTCGGTCATTCTGCTATTGCCGCCGACTGGTGTCTCCAGCCGGAGTTCTTGGAGCCTGAGGGGCGACTTTGCCAGTCGTGTTGACCCGAATCTCCGCCTTCATGGAGGAGTCGGCCGTGGCATACTTGTCTGTTGTGATCAGCAGCTCATCAAGGGTCTCCGGCTCATCGCAGAGGAGCTTGTGCTTGAGGAGGGTGCCTTCTCTGCACCCGACAGTAAAATACTCGATGGCCTGCACCTCGTGCATGCCCTCGCAGGAGTTCCGGAGTTCACCCCAGCGCGTGAGATAGTCGCGAGTCGACTCGTCAGGGCCTTGCACGCACAAGGAGAGTTGGCGTTGCTTGGGAGGTCGCTTGTACGTACTGGTGAAGTTGCGGATGAAAGCCTCGGTGAAGTCGACCCAGCTGTTGATGCTGCGAGGCTTCAGACTGTTCAAGCACGTCCGGGCCGAGCCCTGGAGCATGAGCGGGACGTATCTTACGGCAACACGCTTGTTGCCGTTCGCTATGTTGACGGCGGTGGAGTAGTCAATCAGCCAATCTTCCGGCTTCACGGTGCCGGTATATTTGGGCGTGTCTCGGGGGAGCGTGAACCCTTTGGGGAAGGGCTCATCTCGGATGCGGGGTCCAAAGTAGGGGGGACCCAACTCGTCTTCTTCTTCCAGCGCCAGGGATCGGTGGAGTCGGTCGATCCGGTGGCGGGCGTCGTTCTCTCCGACCCCCTCTCGGCGGCCAAGGCGGTCGCCGAGAGTTGGATGTTCCACGGGCGGCGGGGAGCCTCGCCTTTCTCTGCGAGGAGGAGGAGGCAGGTAGTCGTCCCGCCGTTCCACCGCTTTAGGGCGGCCGTCTTGGTCGCGCTCGATGGTGATGTGAGTCCGACTGTGGCTGACAGCCGGCTCCTTGTCCTTCTTCCCACGGGCCCCGCCAGTCGGCGTCCGAGACATCGCACCCTGGTCTCGGCGAGGCGGTGGGTCGTCGTTTTGGCGCCGCGGCGCCTCGGTACGGCAGCCGGCATCATTCTGCGCGGCGGCCACGTCGAGGAGCTGCTGAACTCGCTCCATCATTGCGCAGCGCTCTTCGCCTTCGAAGTTGTCGAGCTCATCTGCCGCCGCCTGGGCGGCTCAGATATTCTCTGCGGGCGTGGCATACACAGGGCGATCAGCCCCGAAAAGGTTGGCGATTGCTGCGCCACGCTGTCGGACCGCGCCTAGGCGGCTAGGCCCAGTCGGAGCCGGCGAGCCGCCTACGGCGCGATCCATCTCGCGTTGGTAGTCTTCTGACAAGCGCCTCATGCTTGCCAGCTTCTTCGCGCCTTCGACGAGCTGGAGGCGAAGCGCCTCTAGCGTCTCGGCGTCGGCGTCTTTCGGAATCGGCGCTGCAAGGTCTCGCAGGGCCATGTTAAGTGGGTCGTGCGCTCCTTCGCCGGAGCGCTCGCCGTGCTCGAGGACGAGGACCTCAGTGACGGTGCTTCTGCCGCTCTCCACGTAAGAGGGCGGCTCGTCGTAGACCACCACGTTGGTGGGGAACGCGTCGAGCGACGCGGTGTCGGAGTCGACTAGCATCGGGTCGGTGGATCCTATGGACTCCAGGTCCACGATAGGCTCGCCGGCGACGTGGAGTTGGTTGAGGAGGCCCGTGAGGAGGCTCTCGGGGGCACTTGTGCCTGCATCGGACGTAGGCTCATCAGAGAGGCGAACCTCGCCGATAAGATCGGCGAGGCAGCTGGCCGCACAGGCGATCTCAGCGCCGTGCAGCGCGTCGGCACAGACGCCATCCGGCGTGCCGGGCTGGCTGTGCTCGCCGGGGAGGAACAGGGTTCTCGTCTAGAGCAGATCTCCGGACGATGGTGCACCTCGCCCCACGGTGGGCGCCAAATGTCAGGGATTGGGTACGACATGCCAAAGGATGGCTTATCATGGTGGGAGCGAGTAGAACGTCGCCGATGCCTGGAAGCGGGATGAGGTGAAGACATGCACGCCGGCGGAACTTACCCAGCTTTAGGGCTCTCCTAGGAGATAACACCCCTACTGCTGCTCTGCGAGGTCTCCGCGTGATCACTAAGGCAAAGTGACTACAATGGTGCTCCTGGAGCTGTTTCGGGAGGCAGGAGAGGGCAAGGCTAACTCTCTCCTCCCTGTGCTATCTGACCTATCTCTATCTAGGTCCGAACCCTTTGCATGGGTTCCCCGGGGGGTTTATATAGGCCTACCCCCCGGGGGTACAATAGTAATCCGGCTGGGTGCGGGTCCCAGCCGTCTGTCTCTCAGGCCGCCGTCTTCCCCGCCGGCTTCTGGGGCCCACCAATTGGCGGGTCCCGCGGACAGGCTTGATACTGTTGCGGCACTCTTGATGACTCAGGCTTGGTCATTGGGTCATGGCAACAGTGCCGCCGTCTATCGGGCGATCACTGTCGCCATTCCCCATCCTATCTGGTTAATGGCTCGTGGGGCCCTGGGGAGGAGTCGGCCGACTCCTGGGGGGCCGACTCCCACAGGTCCGTCTTCGGGGCGCCTAGGCCGCCTTCGGCCCACCCACTGACAGGCGGCCCCACCGTCTTCGGGCCGTACAAGCCGGCGTCATGGGCACAGTACGTGGCGCACTATAGCTGAGGTCAGGGCAGGCATGGCAACAGTGCCCCCCCTTGCCGGAGATCTTCCAGCGATACGGCTCACTGTAGCCATGCCGGCCCTTCATAAGCAAGGGGGAGGGAACGGCCACGCCATGACCGTACCCCACGTCGTACTTTAGGACGAGGGAGGAGTCATGGGCCGACTCTCCATAGTCGGCCTTTCTGGAGGTCGCCAGCTCGGAGTCGGCTTGTCTTGGAGTCGCCGTCTGGGACTCAGCTTGTATTGGAGTCGCTCCCGGGACTCGGCTCGAGGGACGCGGCCTGCCCCGACGTCTTGAAAGGTCCTAGGACTCGGGTCAGCCTACCCGTGGCCCAATACTCCGACATTGGTTGTTGGCAGTGAAAGCCTTTTTCAAGGAGTGAAGGTCTTTGAAGAAGATTTTCTAACTCAATTCAGTTCACTTCTTGCCACAATGAAAATTCATGGTTTCTAACAAATATACATGGTCCATGTCAGTCTGATGGTAGAACTAAACTTTTAGAGTAGTTTCAAAATATTCAAATGCGTAGTGACACTGATTGATTGGTTTTAGGGGATTTCAACTGCATTAGATACCCTGACAATAGAAGTGGACATGGATGGAATCTCAAAGATATGATGAACTTTAATGCTTCCATTAGTGTCTTCGGACTCATTGAAATTCCCTTGAAAGATAGAGACTTCACATGGAGCAATGTGCAAGAGGATGCACTCCTTGAAAAGCTAAATTGGTGTTTTTCCTCTGAAACTTGGACACTACATTGTCCAAACACTTCTGCCACTAGCCTTTCAAAGCCATTATCTGATCATGTGCCTTGCATCATTCAAGTTGGCACATCTGTTTCTAGGAAAAAGATCTTCATGTTTGATATTTTTGGTTGGAATAGAGTGATTTCATGGAGGTGGCTAAAGGCACTTATGACGAATAAGTGCAAGCTACAAATAGTGCAAAAATTAAGAGACTTATATAAGGTTTGATTTTTTTGGGCCAAATATCTTTCAAATCTTACTACGAGTATAAAAGCAGCAATGTTGTGATCCTTTTGTTGGACACTTTTGAGGATTATAGAGATCTCAACATCGAAGAATGGAATGGTGGAAATATTGTAAAGCAACATCTATTCAATTCGCTATCATATTATAAACACATACTGGACACAGGGGCTACCGTAAGATGGGTCGAATTCGCAGATGAAAATATCAAATTATTTCATGCCAAAGCTACCACTGAATTCAGACAAAACCAAATTCCTATACTTAGATATGAGCAACTTCAAGAACACTATGATCATCAGGCTAAAATTGTAATTCTTTGGAAATCATTTAAGAATAGACCTGGAAGCACCAACCCCACTTCAAGTTTTTTTCCATCTTCTTACCCTTCTTCGGAGGGATAATTATTTTTGTTAACTTGCATAGTCCTTTTACTTGACAAGAAATTGATAATATCATCAAATATCTTCCTTCTAATAAAGCCACTGGCCCTCGTGGATTCAATGGAGCATCTATCAAAGCTTGCTCGAACATCATTGTTGGAGACTTTTATGAGCTTACTGATGATTTCTATAATGAAAAATTAATCTGCAACCCATCAATGGATACTTTATTACTCCCATCCCAAAGACTGATAATCGTCAATGCCCAGTGATTTCGGACCTATCAATGTTCTTAATTATCCCATCAATGTCACCACCAATTTGTTGGCTAGTAGACATCAAAAGGTCATACTCAGATTAATGCATAATAAGCAATATAGTTTCCTAAAGGAAAGATCCATTTAAGAATGCTTATCATGGTCTTTTGAATTGATTCATCAATATCAACAAAGCGAAAATATGTGATTCTCGAGCTTGACTTTGAGGAGGCCTTTGACATGATTAAGCATGAAACCATCTTTAAAATCTTGTATGCCAAGGGTTTTGGTCAAAAATTGATTAATTGGATAAGAATGATTTTTAGCTATGGTTTCTCCTCTATTGTTCCCAATGGTGTTCCTGGAAAACAATTTCAGTGCTTGAGGGGTCAGGCAAGGTGACACACTCTCACCTTTGATTTTGTTCTCCTTGTTGATATGTTACAGTCCATTTTCAATGAGGCGATGCACTCTAATCTCAGCCGGGCTCCTCTTCCTATGGGACCCATGCATGATTTCCCTATCATCTATTATGCTGATGAGACCTTTCTTGTCATGCTAACTAATGAAAGTCAAATAATTGAAATCAATAACCTCCTAGCACATTTTGGTGCACAAACTAGACTGAAAATAAATTACCAAAGTTTGTGGTCCATATGAATGCGTGTGAAGGAAACCTTACAAGATTGCTGGCTCTGTTGGGATGTAAAAAAAGAGGAGGTTTTTCATTTACATATCTGGGCATGACCCTAGGTGTCAACATGCTTAAAATGGAGGATTTCACCATCATTTGTCAAAAGGCCGAGAGGAGATGTGCTGGGTGCTATACAATGATTCATTACGATGGAAGATTACAGTTAATCAAACCAATTTCTCTCGACTACCTATCTTCTTTATGTGCACTCTGGCTCTGCCCAGTTTCAGTCACAAAGAAAATCAATAAGTACTTGAGGAATTTCTTCTGGAGGAAATTTGTCCAAGATAACAAAGAATCTGCACTTATAGCTTGGGACAAAGTATGTACAACCAAGAAGGAAGTAGGTTTGGGCGTTCTTGATCTAGAGATGCTCAGTAAAGCACTAGTTATGAAAAATCTGCAAAGTTCTCTAGCATACTAAATTAGCCAAGGGTGAATATGATTTGGGAAAGCTCCTATAATACCACTCTACCCGGGGAAAACTGGAAGGTTCGAGATGGTGGAAAAGTCATTCGAAACGGTTTCACTCATTTGAAGCAAATGTTGTTTGCAAAGTGGGTAATGGAGATGCAGTTTGATTTGACTAGACTCTTTGCTTCATCAAATCTTGATCCAAAAATCCTCAAGATTACACTCTTTTGCTATCAACGACGAACATGCTTTGCATCTATGGTGAATCTAGGTGACATGTCTATACATTTCCATAGATGCACTTTCAGCTTAGGTTTTTGCATAGTCAAGTGGTCTTGAAGAACTGATATTTCAACAGTCTACTCCAACTGCCAAAGATAAATGGAACTGCCAAGGGAGAAACTCAAGACATTCTTCCATAAAGATGTACAACTGCTTAAAGACAAACATTGAATCCCATATGCTGCTTAAATGACTTTCAGTTGAGACATAAAAAAACCTAGCTTATGCATGACAGAGTGAACATGGGAAATATTTGAAGGGAAAATCTATGCATGTGGATTGTTATGATGTGTTTTGTAGCGAGAGAAACTTCAGTGCACCTCTTTTGGTATTACACATTCTCACAAGATTGATACACCAGTATTCTTCCAAACAAACACAAAGATATCTCCATGTTTGATGAAATCATTCAAGCAATGAACATAATCATGTTAGGTTGTTGCCATATTTAGAACCATACCAATGGGAAAATCTTCAGAAGTTGAGCTCAAAGTGTAGGGAAACGTAGCATGCAATTTCAAAAAAATTCCTACGCTCACACAAGATCTATCTAGGAGATGCATAGCAACGAGAGGGGGAGAGTGTGTCCACGTACCCTCGTAGACCGAAAGTGGAAGCGTTTGCTTAACGTGGTTGATGTAGTCGAACATCTTCTCGTTCCGACCGATCGAGTACCGAACATACAACACCTCCAAGTTCTGCACACGTTCAGCGTGATGACGTCCCTCGAGCTCTTGATCCAGTAGAGGGTCGAGGAAGTAGATGAGTTCTGTCAGCACGACGGCATGGTGATGGTGATGGTGATGTGATCCATGAAGGGCTTCGCCTAAGCACCGCGAGAATATGACTGAAGGCATAAACTGTGGAGTGGGGCGTCGCACATGGCTTGGAGCAATTGGTGTGTCTTCTAGGGGTGCCCCAGATATATAAAGGAGGGAGGGAGAGGAGGCCGGCCCTAGGCGTGCCCCAAGTGGGAGGAGTCCCACTTGGGCTCCTAGTAGGATTCGCCCCTCCTCCTTTTACCGGAGGGGGGGAGGGGGAAGGAGAGGGAGTAGAAGAAGGAAATGGGGGCGCCACCCCCACCCCTTATCCAATTCGGACTCCTCCCTAGTGGGGGGCATGCCAGCCCCTTGTGGGCTGGTTAGCCTCCCTCCTATGGCCCATATGGCCCATATCTTTCCCCGGGGGGTTCCGGCAACCCCTCCGGTACTCCGGTATCTATCCGATACATTCCAAAACACTTCCGGTGTCCAAATACCACCTTCCAATATATCAATCTTTACCTCTAGACTCTTTCGAGACTCCTCGTCATGTCTGTGATCTCATCCGGGACTCCGAACAACCTTCGGTCACCAAAACACATAACTCATGTAATACATATCGTCATCGAACGTTAAGCGTGCGGACCCTGCGGGTTCAAGAATTGTGTAGGCATGACCGAGACACCTCTCTGGTCAATAACCAATAGCGGAACATGCATACTCATATTGGTTCCCACATATTCTACGAAGATCTTTATCGGTCGAACCGCTATGTCAAATTACGTTATTCCCTTTGTCATCCGGTATGTTACTTGCCCGAGATTCGATTGTTAGTATCTTCATACCTAGTTCAATCTCATTACAGGCAAGTCTCTTTAATTGTTTCGGAATGCATCAGCCCGCAACTAACTCATTAGTCACATTTCTTGCAAGGCTTCATATGATGTGCATTACCGAGAGGGCCCAGAGATACCTCTCCGATACTCGGAGTGACAAATCCTAGTCTCGATCTATGCCAACCCAACAAACATCTTCGGAGATACCTGTAAAGCGTCTTTATAATCACCCAGTTACGTTGTGACGTTTGATAGCACACAAGGCATTCCTCCGGTGTCCAGGAGTCATAATCTCATAGTTGGAGGAATATGTATTTGACATGAAGAAAGCAATAGCAATAAAACTGAATGATCATTATGCTAAGCTAACGGATGGGTCTTGTCCATCACATCGTTCTCCTAATGATGTGATCCTGTTCATCAAATGACAACACATGTCCATGGATAGGAAACTTAACCATCTTTGATCAACGAGCTAGTCAAGTAGAGAAATACCAGGGACACAGTGTTTTGTCTATGTATTCACACATGTATCAAGTTTCCGGTTAATACAATTCTAGCATGAATAATAAACATTTATCATGAATAAGTAAATATAAAATAACAACTTTATTATTACCTCTAGGGCATATTTCCTTCAGTCTCCCACTTGCACTAGAGTTAATAATCTAGATTACATTGTAATGAATCTAACATCCATGGAGTCTTGGTGTTGATCATGTTTTGCTCGTGGAAGAGGCTTAGTCAATGGGTCTGCCACATTCAGATCTGTATGTATTTTGCAAATCTCTATGTCTCCCTCCTTGACCAAATCTGGGATGGAGTTGAAGCGTCTCTTGATGTGTTTGGTCTTTTTGTGAAATCTGGATTCCTTCGCCAAGGCTATTGCTCCAGTATTGTCACAAAAGATTTTCATTGGACCCGATGCACTAGGTATTACACCTAGATCAGATATGAACTCCTTCATCCAGACTCCTTCACTTGCTGCTTCCGAAGCAGCCATGTACTCCGCTTCACACGTAGATCCCGCCACTACGCTTTGCTTGGAACTACACCAACTGGCAGCTCCACCATTCAATAAAAATACGTATCCGGTTTGTGACTTAGAGTCATCCGAATTGGTGTCAAAGCTAGCGTCGATGTAACCACTTACGACAAGATCTTGTCACCTCCATAAACGAGAAACATATCCCTAGTCCTTTTCAGGTACTTCAGGATGTTCTTGACCGCTGTCTAGTGATCCATTCCTGGATTACTTTGGTACCTTCCTGCTAAACTTATAGTAAGGCACAGATCAGGTCTGGTACACAGCATAGCATACATGATAGAACCTATAGCTGAGGCATAGAGTATGACTTTCATTTTCTCTCTATCTTCTGCAGTGGCCGGGCATTGAGTCTGACTCAACTTCACACCTTGTAACACAGGCAAGAACCCTTTCTTTGACTGGTCCATTTTGAACTTATTCAAAAAAATTATCAAGGTATGTGCTTTGTGAAAGTCCTATCAAGTGTCTTGATCTATCTCTATAGATCTTGATGCCCAATATATAAGCAGCTTCACCGAGGTCTTTCATTGAAAAACTTTTATTCAAGTATCCTTTTATGCTATTCAGAAATTCTACATCATTTCCAATCAACAATGTGTCATCCACATATAATATTAGAAATGCTATAGAGCTCCCACTCACTTTATTGTAAATACAGTCTCATCCAAAAGTCTGTATAAAACCACATGCTTTGATCACCTCATCAAAGCGTATATTCCAACTCCGAGATGCTTGCACCAGTCCATAAATTGATCGCTGGAGCTTGCACACTTTGTTAGCACCTTTAGGATCGACAAAACCTTCTGGTTGCATCATATACAACTCTTTAATAAATCCATTAAGGAATGCAGTTTTGACATCCATTCGCCAGATTTCATAATCATAAAATGCGGCAATTGCTAGGACAGACTTAAGCATCGCTACAGGTGAGAAAGTCTCATTATAGTCAACTCCTTGAACTTGTCGAAAACCTTTTACGACAAGTCGAGCTTTATAGACAGTAACATTACCATCAGTGTTAGTCTTCTTGTTGAAGATCCATTTATTCTCTATGGGTCGCCAATCATCGGGCAAATCCACCAGTCCACACTTTTTTCTCATACATGGATCCTATCTCAGATTTCATGGCCTCAAGCCATTTATCGGAATCTGGGCTCGTCATAGCTTCTTCATAGTTCGTAGGTTCGTCATGGTCAAGTAACATGACTTCCAGAACAGGATTACCGTACCACTCTGGTGCGGATTGTGCTCTGGTTGACCTACGAGGTTCTGTAGCAACTTGATCAAAAGTTTCATGATCATCATCATTAGCTTCCTCTCCAGTTGGTGTAGGCATCACGGGAACTGATTTCTCGGATGAGCTACTTTCCAAATTGAAAGAAGGTACAATTACCTCATCAAGTTCTACTTTCCTCCCACTCACTTCTTTCGAGAGAAACTCCTTCTCTAGAAAGGTTCTATTCTTGGCAACAAAGATCCTGCCTTCGGATCTGTGGTAGAAGCTGTACCCAATTGTTTCCTTAGGGTATCCTATGAAGACGCACTTCTCTGATTTGAGTTCTAGCTTTTTTGACATAAGCATCACATCCCCAAACTTTAAGAAACAACAACTTAGGTTTGTTGCCAAACCATAGTTCATACGGTGTCGTCTCAACGGATTTTGACGGTGCCCTGTTTAACGTGAATGCAGTTGTCTCTAATGCATAACCCCAAAACGATAGTGGTAAATCGATAAGAGACGACATAGATTGCACCATGTCTAATAAAGTGCAGTTACGACGTTTGGACACACCATTACGCTGTGGTGTTCCAGGTGGCGTGAACTATGAAACTATTCCACATTGTTTTAAATGAAGGCCAAACTCATAACTCAAATATTCACCTCCACGATCAAAATGTAGAAACTTTATTTTCTTGTTACGATGATTCTCCACTTCACTCTGAAATTCTTTGAACTTTTCAAATGTTTCAGACTTGCGTTTCATTAAGTAGATATACCCATATCTACTCAAATCATTTGTGAAGGTCAAAAAATAATGATACCCGCCACGAGCCTCAACACTCACCGGACCGCATACATCATTATGTATTATTTCCAATAAGTCATTAGCTCATTCCATTGTTCCAGAGAACGGAGTTGTAGTCATCTTGCCCATAAGGCACGGTTCACAAGTATCAAATGATTCATTATCAAGTGTTTCCAAAAGTCCATCTGCATGGAGTTTCTTCATGCACTTTACACCGATATGACCCAAACGACAGTGCCACAAATAAGTTGCACTATCACTATCAACTTTGCATCTTTTGGCATCAATATTATGAATATGTGTATCACCACGATCGAGATTCAACAGAAATAGACCACTCTTCAAGGGTGCATGACCATAAAAGATATTACTCATATAAATAGAACAACCATTATTCTCTGATTTAAATGAATATCTGTCTCGCACTAAACAAGATCCAGATATAATGTTCATGCTCAACGTTGGCACCAAATAACAATTATTCAGGTCTAAAACTAATCCCCAAGGTAGATGTAGAGGTAGCGTGTCGACGACGATCACATCGACCTTGGAACCATTCCTGACGTGCATCGTCACCTTGTCCTTAGCAAATCTCCGTTTAATCCCTAGTCCCTATTTCGAGTTACAAATATGAGCAACTGAAATGGTATTAAATACCCAAGCATTACAACGAGAATTACTAAGGTACACATCAATAACATGTATATCAAATATACCTTTGTTCACTTTGCCACCATTCTTATCCGCCAAATACTTGGGGCAGTTCCGCTTCCAGTGACCAGTCCCTTTGTAGTAGAATCACTCAGTTTCAGGCTTGGGTCCAGCTTCGGGCTTCTTCCTGGGAGTGGCAACTTTCTTGCCATTCTTCTTGAAGTTCCCTTTCTATCCCTTGCCCTTTTCTTGAAACTAGTGGCCTTGTTAACCATCAACACTTGATGCTCTTTCTTGATTGATACCTTCATCAATTTCAGCATCGCAAAAAACTCGAGAATTGTTTTCTTCATCCCTTGCATATTATAGTTCATCACGAAGTTCTAGTAGCTTGGTGATAGTGACTAGAGAACTTTGTCGATCACTATCTTATCTGGAAGATTAACTCCCACTTGATTCAAGCGATTGTAGTACTCAGACATTCTGAGCACATGCTCACTAGCTGAGCTATTCTCCTCCATCTTGTAGGCAAAGTACTTGTCAGAGGACTCATACCTCTCGACATGGGCATGAGTCTGAAATAGCAATTTTAGCTCTGGGAACATCTCATATGCTCCGTGGCGTTCAAAATGTTTTTGAAGTCCCGATTCTAAGCCGTAAATCATGGTGCACTAAACTATCAAGTAGTCATCATACTGAGCTTGCCAAACATTCATAACATCTGCATCTGCTCCTGCAATAGGTTTGTCACCTAGCGGTGCATCAAGGACATAATTCTTCTGTGCAGCAATGAGGATAATCCTCAGATCATGGACCCAGTCCGCATCATTGCTACTATCATCTTTCAACTTTTTCTCTAGGAACATATCAAAAAACATAGGAGAGTTGCAACGCGAGCTATTGATCTACAACATAATTTGAAAATACTATCAGGACTAAGTTCATGACAATTTAAAGTTCAATTAATCAAATTACTTAAGAAATCCCACTTAAACTTACATCCCTCAACTCATCTAAGTGTAACGTGATCCAAATCAACTAACCCATGTCCGATCATCAGGTGAGACGGGGTAGTCATCAATGGTGAACATCTCTATGTTGATCATATCCACTATATGATTCACGTTCGACCTTTTGGTCTCTAGTGTTCCGAGGCCATGTCTGTACATGCTAGGCTCGTCAAGTTTAACCTGAGTATTCTGCATGTGCAAAACTGGCTTGCACCCATTGTATTTGAACGTAGAGCTTATCACACACGATCGTCACGTGGTGTCTCAGCACGAAGAACTTTCACAATGGTGCATACTTGAGGAGAACACTTATGCCTTGAAATTTTGTTAAAGGATCATTGTTGGTGTCAAAATCGGCAGATCTCGGGTAGGGGGTCCCGAACTGTGTGTCTAAGGATCAAAGGTAACAAGGAGGCAGGGGACATGATGTTTACCCAGGTTCGGGCCCTCTTAATGGAGGTAATACCCTACTTCCTGCTTGATTGACTTTGATAAGTATATGGGTTACAAGAGTTGATCTACCTCGAGATCGTAATGGCTAAACCCTAGATGTCTAGCCTGTATGAGCGTGATCGCCCCTATGGACTAAACCCTCTGGTTTATATAGGATCTAGGGTTGTACAGAGTCGGTTACAGAGAAAGGAAGGTAGATGATCCGAACACCAAGCTTGCCATCCACGCAAAGGAGAGTCCATCCGGACACGGGGGAGGTCCTTCCATCTCGTATCTTCATGGCCCATGTCACATAGGCCGGCCCCCCGAGGACCCCATAGTCCAGGACTCCCTCAGTAGCCCCTGAACCAGGCTTCAATGACGATGTATTCGACGCGCAGGTTGTCTTTGGCATTGCAAGGCAGGTTCCTTCTCTAAATACTCCAACGCAGTCCTCCACGCAAAATAGCTGCATCCGGCTTTATTAAACAATCACAACCTTAAGATGCAAGGGCAAAAATTATTCGAAACGAAATAAGTCACATCCGTAAGCAATTTTTCCGGCGAGGCGTTATGTCCTGGCCTCGTTAGCATTCTGAACCGTTTTACAGCCCCGCTTCATATTTCGAGGCATGACCATTGGCACATCTTGTCAAAGCAGAGATCGTGTCCCCTTATCACGGGATTCTCATTAACAGGGTTTGGGTAATCCAACTGTGCCGTTCACATGCCCCTTGGGAATAGGCGAGATTTAAGGCTCCAAAGGAGACGCTTGATTGCCACTGCCTTTCTAATAAGACAAAGATCCATATTTTTACCTCACGCCTTCTTCCTTCCCAGCCTATCCGCCATTCGAGCTCCAGCGCCCAAGTATCAATCCTTTCCATCACCACCAAACATTCCTAGCCATGTCCGGATCTGGAGCGCAGGGCAAGTGGATGGCTTCCTCTGTCACAGAGGAGAACATCAAGGAGCTCTGGGAAGCTGGGTACTTAGCCACGGACATAGTCCACCGGATCCATGCCAAAAAGCAGACCATTCCCACTCCAGAG
Source organism: Triticum aestivum (assembly GCF_018294505.1). Lineage (NCBI taxonomy): Eukaryota > Viridiplantae > Streptophyta > Magnoliopsida > Poales > Poaceae > Triticum > Triticum aestivum. The sequence continues at coordinate 187,116,652 of NC_057810.1, read as the reverse complement.
CCTAACGAATGGTAGTGTTCATCCCCCATTTCCTTCGCGGACTAGGGTTTCCCCTTCATCCTTTTGTCCGTGGTCTCATGTTCTACTATAGGCTAGATTTTCATGATCTAGCCCCAAGTTCCTTCCTCAACCTTTCAGCGTTTATCGTCGTGTGCGAGGCATTCCTCCGCGTCCCTCCCCACTTCGGTCTATGGCTCAAGGTCTTCAATGTGAAGCCAAAGGTGGTCGAGAGCCAACATGCCGAGTGCGGTGGCGCCATGGTGAGCAAACTCCCCAACGTCACCTGGCCAAAGGGGACCTTTGTGGAGAGCGTCAAAGGATGGCAGCAGGGGTGGTTCTATATCACGGAACCCCGCAATGCCACATGGGCCGCCGCTCCTGAGTTCAAATCTGGGCCCCCGATGCGGCTTACATCCTGCCTCAATAAGGGCCTAGATTGGGAGACGCCTGACGAGGTGACGACACTGGAGAGACGCGTCAAGGGCATGATAAACAACAACACCAGCCTCACCAGCGTGATCCAGGTGACGCTTTTTTGCCGGATTCTCCCTTGTCAACGCTGGACTCAATATATGTGGGAATTCAACCCGACCGGTCCTCGGACCCTACAATGGTTCTTCGGCACGACACACGAAGATATATGGAAGCTGCTCTTCAAGACTCAAAAGTCGTGGCCGGAGACAACCGAAGACCGTGGCCTTGATTGCGCACGTCCAACCACTCCTGTAAGTTTTATGTTAACTTTTATTTGCAAATCCAAGGAGTATATTGAACTTTCTTATTCCCATGGGGCTGGACCAAGAAGGCGGAGCAGATCAAATGTCCGGCTTTGCTGCCCGAGGACGAGGCTACCCCCTTGCTGACAAAGATGCTGGTTCCGGCACCATATCAGGCGCCAGAGAAGAAGGCCAATAAGAAGGGCAAGGAGGCCAAAAGTGGCCTCTGTTGTAAGGGTGCTTCAAACATCGTGTCCAAAGACACCAAGACCTTCTCCTCTCATGACGAAGATGTAGAGGAGGAAGAGAGTAACTCTCCCCCCAAGGGGGGGGGGAAGAAGAAAAGGGCGGCTTCCACGGATCTGGAGGTGGAGGCGACCAAGAAGGGAAAACCCTCCCTTTCGGATGATTCCGAAGCGGATGCCAACGCCATCCCAAAGCGGCACCCCAGGCCGAAGCCCTTGGCGGAATCGTAAGTATCCGAAGACACCATACACATATATGATTTTGTGCCTTATTATTTTAACATACTAAATTGCGCATTATAGCCCGGCTCACGATCTCCCCCAACGATCATCGTCATCTGGGAACTCGCTAGGGATGAACGCGATGGAGAGCGAGTCGCCTCCGCAAATGTCTCCACCCACTACCACGGATAACACTGATGTGTTGTCCCAAAGAACCTGTCCAGGCGATGGGGAGGTACAGGAGGCCGTGAAGGTGGCAGTAGAGGGTAATACCTCTATTGCCGAAGAGAGGGGGAAATCAACCCCCATGGAGACCGGCGATGGGGGCAATGCTCAATCTGGCCCTCAACCGAATAGTATTTCGGAGACTCATACGGCTCCGGAATTGGACCAGCAGCCTTCTTCGAGGGAAGGGGGTGTGCCATCTCCACTGGCGTCCTCTGTCTATCCGGAGGCGCCGAACACTCTGGTGGAAGCGCTTCAAAGTGCTTCCATTGTGGAGGAACATTGTACCCTTATGGGTACGGTGGTTGAAAAGGTTCGTTCCGCTAAGAGCGGATTGAACCAAGCCTATACCAGCCTTTTAACAGGCTTTGAGGTATGTGAAGTAATATATTTTTGGTTATTTGCAAAAGGGATACTTGTATATAGATAGTAGCCCCTGAGACTCTGTTCGGCGTTTGTGAAGGAAGGCCGAATAGGGGATCGAATAATGCTTTGCAGGTGCTAACATATATGTTTATTCTAATGCACAGGCTTCGATGCGAGCGGCAACCTCGCAAGCCGCCGAACTGTCCGAACTAAAGCTGAAGTTGGAGGAAAAGCAGGGTATGTGATGCAAAAACTTATCTTGAAATGATAAGAGCTCCAATTTATTATCTAATTGAACTTTATGATTATGCTCATAGTGGACACGTCTGAGGTCGAAGCCCTCAAGAGCGCGCTGACCGAGGCCAAAAAGGAGGCGGATGAGGAACAAGCCGCTTGTCAAAAGCATGAGGCGCGGTTGGTTGAAGTCCAACAAGAGCTCACTAATGCTATAAGCAAATGTGAGTCCTTAGAGCGCACGGTGTCGGATCGAGACTCCGAACTTGCTATGGCGCTCCAAAGTGTGATGAAGGCCCGGGTTGAAGCCCAAGATGCCTATCAAGAGATCCAAGAAGCCAAGAAGATCACGGCGGGTAAGGCTTTTAATATGCAGAGCAAATACGTAAGGAGAAAGTACACCTTACTGACACGCATTTGGAGTTCTCCAGGAGTGTTTTCGGATCTGCCCCGAAGTGTTGCAGATGTTGCAGATTTCTTCCAGGCCAAAGAGGGGAGCTCAACAGAGAAGCTGTTCTGGTCGCAATACCTTACGCCAGAGCAGCCCTTGCCCCTCAATGATCAGCTAAAACAGCTGACTGAGCTACATAGGATGGCCGAACTGGCCATGAAGGATGTCATAGTCCGTCTTTGGCCAGCCGAACCAATGCCCAATAGCTACTTTGGGCTTGTGAAGCGGTTGGTTGATGCCTGCCCATGGCTTGATGCTATAAAGAGGTCGATTTGTATCAAAGGTGCCCGGATGGCCTTCGCCCATGTCAAAGTGCAATGGGCAAAGATGAATGTCACCAGTCTTGCAACCGAAGGCCCGCCCGCAGGGAAAGGGCACCGTACAACGAAGAAATATTTCAACGACGTCCTTGAAGGATCCCGCATTATAGAGGGCCTGTGTTTGAAGGACATCATTTTTGAATGAATGTATCCGTGCTGCACAAACTTTGTATAATGAAAACAAAGCATTTGTGTAATTTCAGTCTTGTTTCATTTGAAATTATTTATCCTCCATTGCGGTCGGTTATTAAATTTGAGAGTTGGCCAGTCGTTGGCTTCAGCCCCTCACGTAGATACTACGGGGGTGTTCAGAATAGCACAAAAACACACTTAACCCAACGAGTTGGTCCTTGAAGGAGGTGCTACTGCGGCGAACCAGGCAATCAGACTATGCGGCTTTATCTCTCTCACTTAGCCATTGGAGTTTGACAATAAGATTGTAGGAGCAGCCCCTGGTATTGTTCGGTGATTCAAACTCGGGTGTTGTAGACGCCTGACCAGGTAAAAACCAGTCCTTCGTGTGACATGAAAAAGATCGCAAGATATTTATACCGAGTCACCGAATAGCTAACCAGCTCTCGCTGCATCATGACAGTCAATTTTCGGCTTTGTCTACTGAGGTGTTTATTCGGCTAACCAGAAACACAATCACAGTAGTTCTCCCTTTACTTCCTTAGCCAAACAATAGGAACGTAAGGTAGTAACCACAGGAGCCGGGCAACCCAACTATTGACCCAAGACATGATTCGGAGCTGATGCATATAATGCTAGATTTGGGACGCCGAATTGCACTTATCAAAGTGTTCGGACTTATGGTAAATTTAAGAAATGTACGTGGCTGAATGGAGCCCTTGGCGATTTAGGTCGTGCTGAGCTGTACATGACAACCAGATGATAAAAAATAAATAATACGAATAGGCCAGTACCAAATAGTTTTGGGCGAAAAACTGTTTCCATTATAGTCTGATTGATACGTCAAAACGTATTCGTACAAATAATGCTATAAGCATCAAGGCTATTTTACATGCCGAGCAAAAAGGAAAGATGTGTACAAGTATTAGAAAAGGGGAGGATGTGATCTTGAAAGATCCTTTAGGTACTCCACTTTACATCTGCTGTCGGTGTACTAAAGTAGGGGCGCTCCTTTGTACCCCTTCCTTGTGCACGGACAGTCAGAACCGTGCCCACGACCACACTTAAGCAGGGCAGAGACAGGGAATCAAAGCCGCGAGACGGTCAAAGTAGCGCCAAGGCGGAAGCATAAAGAGCAAGAGGGCGGGGTGGTTTCTCCCGACAAGACCCTTGGCGGGGCGACCCCTGTGGCCCCGGCAAGGACCTTGTCAGGGCAGCTTACCCGACGCCAGCGGAGCGTGCCACCCTTGAGCCCCAGTCTCTCCAAATACCACCAACCACGTTGGGACCTGGGCTCGGGAGGCGCCTCCATAATGGCATGCAGATCTTTGTGAAGACAAGAAACACTCCAAATCAGAAGAGGATTAGAAGACGACAAACCTCGGTGAGATCCTTGCCGAGGAAACCCACAAGACCCCCAACAAGGATCCGCAACGCCATGGCAAGACCCTTGTCGGGGCCCCGGCAAGGCCCTTGCCGAGGATGTCCGTGAGGCCACAGCCAGGCCCGCACCCGCCAAGCTTCTACCACCGCTCCCATGAAGCTGCCAGCCCACCAGCTGGGCAGGCACCTGCGTGTCGGCATGAGGCTTCTCGGCCAACTCAGCGCATGCCTACGCGGTGGCATGCAAATCTTCGTGAAGACCCTACCACCGCGCCACCTCAGCAGCCTGCCAGCCTGCATGGCGCTGACCGCCTCGCTGGCCCAGGCGCGTGTCAAGGCGGGGCGAAGCGGCGGTAAAGTGGAGGGGACACGTCAGAGGCGCATTAAATACGTCTTGTCCCGTAATGGCAAGCGATAAGCTTAACCACAGTACCCCGATGCCACCTCCTGTGTGCCACTGTGGCGATCCCCTTGCCTATAAAAGGAGGCCCAAGGCATCCAGGAGAAGGATTCGGACCCTTGGACAAGTTACGCTCAGTGTAGCTAGCTCAAGAACTCCAAGAACACAGATATACACATCGAAGCAGGACTAGGGTATTACGCATCCTTGCGGCCCGAACCTGGGTAAACGACCTGTGTGCTTGTACTGACTGCTGATCCTGCTCTCCTCACGACCCAGCGCCCTGCAATCGTAGTAGGGATCCTTGTGATCCCATAGGTCTCGCTTCCCACCGACATCTGCGTTGCTTTTCGCCTTGGTGTGTGATCCTTTGAGAGGATTAATGAATAAGTTTTCATAAGGGGCCGGAAAAAGGGTCCTTGAAACCACCGAAAGGGTGATGTGGGATGTAAAGAACCTGAAAAGAAAAGATGAATTTAAGAAAAAGATAGATGGGGGTCCAGGTACGGTTGAGCCGTATTGTGGACTTTATCCTTGATATGCCTCCATCGTCGCCCATGGTATTTTTAGTGCATAGTTATGAGCACGCGGTACATATGCCGCTGCTTGGTTGGGGCGAAGACAGAGGCCGGATTGCTAATCTAGCTCCTAACGAGCTGGACTATCATTCTACGGGGTAGTCCGGACTCGTTTGACAGGGTCCGGTGGATGGACTGCCGATGTGGACTTCGGCTTGATAAGGCCGATCTGCACTTCCGCTGCGAGGGCCGCGGTGTGTTCCTTAGTACGGAGGGAGCGATCCATGTTTCTATGGACTGTTATAACACCACGTGATCCTAGCATTTTGAGTTTTAAATAAGCATAGCACGGGACCACATTAAAGCGGGCAAACGCAGTTCGTTCGAGCAGTGCGTGATAGCCACTGCGGAAGGGGACGATGTCGAAGATCAAGTCTTCGTTTTGAAGTTGTCCGACAAACCGAATATGACCTTCAATGTGATTGAGCCCGTGCAGCGGGCCTTGACACCAGGTATTACTCCTTTAAAGGTAGTTTTGGTGGGCTTGATTCTTGACGAGTCAATACCCATTTTCTAGACTGTGTCTTGATAGAGCAGATTAAGACTGCTGTCGCCGTCCATGAGGACTCTCGTGAGGTGGAATCCATCGATGATTGGGTCGAGGATCAATGCGGCTAAACCTCCATGATGGATACTGGTCGGATGGTCCCTGCGATCAAAGGTGATCGGGCATGCTAACCATGGGTTGAATTTTTGGGCGATTGGCTCTATCGCATAGACGTCCCTTAACACGCACTTGCGCTCCCTTTTGGGGATGTGAGTAGCGTATATCATGCTCACCGTCTTGACCTCGGGGGGAAATTTCTTCTGTCCCCCTGTGTTCGGTGGGCGGGGCTCCTCATCGTCATCCTCGTTGGGCGACCCTTTTCCCGTGTGCTCGGTATTTAACTTACCGGCCTGTTTAAAGACCCAATAGATTCTATTTGTATGGTTGTCGGGCTTGTCAGGGGTGCCATGAATTTGGCAAGGTCGATCGAGTATTCGGTCCAGGCTAGATGAACCGTCTTTGTTTCTTTTGAATGGCCTCTTCTGCTGACCGGGCTTGGAGCCATTGAATCCGGCGTTGACCGTCGTGTCATCGGCATTTTCGGTGTTGCTTCGATGTTTGTTTTTGTTGCGTCGGGCCCTCTTGTTTTTGTTCCTTGCTTTAGAAGTGCCAGGATCGCTGGTACTGTTGCTGGAAAGCCAGCTACCTTCGCCTACGCAAAAGTGGGTCATGAGTGATGTGAGGGCTGCCATGGACTTTGATTTTTCTTGGCCGAGGTGTCGGGCAAGCCATTCATCGCAGATGTTGTGTTTAAAGGCTGCTAGAGCCTCGGCGTCCGAACAATCAACAATTTGGTTCTTTTTAGTTAGGAATCGGGTCCAGAATTTTCTGGCTGACTCTCCGGGCTGTTGGACTATGTGACTGAGGTCATCGGTGTCCGGAGGTCGGATATAAGTGCCCTGGAAGTTGTCTCTAAAGGCGTCCTCCAGGTCTTCCCAGCTTCCAACAGAGTTTTCTGGGAGGCTATTTAACCAGTGCCGAGCTGGTCCCTTAAGTTTGAGAGGGAGGTATTTGATGGCATGTAGATCATCATCTCGAGCCATGTGAATGTGGAGAAGAAAATCTTCAATCCATACTGTGGGATATGTTGTGCCGTTGTATGATTCGATATTCATGGGTTTAAACCCTTCTGGGAAGTGGTGCTCCATGACCTCATCGGTGAAGCATAGGGGGTGTGCAGCGCCTCTCCGGCCACGTCCCGACGCAGTTCAGATGGAGTCCGTATGCGGTTTTCAGCCCGGGTGAGGTTGTGCTTGTCGCACCAGGCTTGATGGCCATCTTCTCGCGCCGGGGCCCGCCCCCTTGATCCATATATTGATCTGGTCTAACCGGCTCTATTATTCAGGTCCTCTCGTAGGTCGTAGGTGTATCCTACAACTGTTGTCTCCCTTCCTTTACAGCGGGGTGGTGCAGGCAGGTGTTCGGCTTGAGTTGCTGTTGTGTCCCGGCCACGTGGTGGTCGGTCGGCTCCGTCGGCAGCGTTATGCGTGGGCGGTCTAGGCCCTGGGGCCTCGTCATCGAATTGGGGTAGCAGCTTGCACTTCGGGTAACTCTTGGTTGGGTGTTCGAGGCCGTATTCCTCGGCTGTCAGGACATCAGTCCATCTGTCATTGAGCAGATATTGATCAGCTTGAAGCTACTGCTGCTTCTTTTTCAGGCTTCTTGTAGTGGCTATTAGCGGGCGCTTAAAGCGCTCTTATTGGAAGGGTTCCTCTAGCACGATGAATTCTTTGTCACCGAGGCTCTCATCTTCTTCGGAGATCGGTACGTAATTACTATCCTCCGAGCCCTCGTTCCCTATGGGATCGTCGGGGTTGACTTGCCCCTCCTCCCAATCATCATGCTTGGATGTTGGTTCGATATGGGCTTCTTGATCTTCGGCGTTATCCGGAGTATTGTTGTCTCTGGTGCCGGTATTGCTGTCTTTTTTTGTGGCACGATTTAGAGCGGTGCCGCTGACGATGACGCTTTGGTGGTGCCATAAGAGGCTTGTCCTCGACCGGGTCCTTCCCACCTTCGCCGTCATCCTCTTTGGGTGTGTCCACCATATACACGTCATATGTGGAAGTAGCCGTCCAGTGTCCGGTAAGCGGCAGGTTCTGGCTTTGCTCTTCTCCGGCATCGTCGTCCATACCGTCGATGTCTTCGAAAGCGTAATCGAGCATGTCAGTTAAGTCCTCGACGGTGGCTATGAAGTGGGTGGTGGGTGGCAAGAAAAATTCCCCGCTCTCAGCCCCTAGTGCGGCCTGGGCATAGTTTGACAGCGATCCTTCCGTAATGGCGAGAGATCGCATTAAGTCCAGAGCCTTGTTTAAGGGTGAGGTTTGGACAGGGAAGCGAGAATCCGTTGAGCGGGGTGGGACAGTAGTTCCCCGGCCGTGCTCATATAACACAGACCTCAAAAGTTCGGAGCTGGTGTATGGAGGTGAGTCTGGGTCGATGAAGATTGGGGGAGCCTAGAGTGACTCCGGGCTGGCCGGTGAGACGATCCCCTCCGTATCTCCGGTGTTGAGCTCTACGGCTACGGAGAGTCCGACGGGCTCTAAATTCCCATCTTCGGACTTGGCGAGGAGTTCCGGATTTGAAGCCCCAGCTACGGTCGATACCGCGAACCCTCGGAAGATCAAGTCTCCTCGGATATCAGCGACGTAGTTTAGGTTTTCGAACTAATCTGATGACCAGGGGCGAAGCTGTCGATCTGCTCTAGATGGCCAATCGAATTGGCATGTAGTGCAAAGCCGCCGAATATGAAGATTTGGCCGGGGAGAAAAATCTCCCGCAGGGCGGTGTTGTTGTAGATGATTGGTGGAGCCATCGAGCCTTCTGGTGACGACATAGTGGAACTCTCAATGAAAGCACCAATGTCGATGTCAAAACCTGCAGATCTCGGGTAGGGGGTCCCGAACTATGTGTCTAAGAATCGAAGGTAACAAGGAGGCAGGGGACACGATGTTTATCCAGGTTAGGGACCTCTTAATGGAGGTAGTACCCTACTTCCTGCTTGATTGACTTTGATAAGTATAGGGGTTACAAGAGTTGATCTACCTCGAGATCGTAATGGCTAAACCCTAGATGTCTAGTCTGTATGATTGTGATCGCCCCTACGGACTAAACCGTCTGGTTTATATAGACACCGGAGGGATCTAGGGTTGTACAGAGTCGGTTACAGAGAGAGGAAGGTACATGATCCGAAGGCTAAGCTTGCCATCCACACAAAGGAGAGTCCCATCCGGACATGGGGGAGGTCCTTCCATCTTGTATCTTCACGACCATCAGTCCGGCCCATGTCACATAGCCCCCCCCCCTGAGGACCCCATATTCCAGGACTCCCTCAATAATCTTATAACGCTAATGTCATAATAAGGAAAATAAGATGCAAAAAGATAAACATCACATGCAATCAAAATATGTGACATGATATGGCCATCATCATCTTGTGCTTTTGATCTCCATCACCAAAGCAACGTCATGATCTCCATTGTCACCGGCTTGACACCTTGATCTCCATCGTAGCATCGTGGTCATCTCGCCAACTATTGCTTCTACGACTATCGCTACCGCTTAGTGATAAAGTAAAGAAATTACATGGCGTTTGTATTTCATACAATAAAGCGACAACCATAAGGCTCCTGCCAGTTACCGATATCTTTTACAAAACATGATCATCTCATACAACAATGGTATATCACATCATGTCTTGACCATATCACATCACAACATGCCCTGCAAAAACAAGTTAGACGTCCTCTACTTTGTTGTTGCAAGTTTTACGTGGCTGCTACGGGCTTCTAGCAAGAACCGTTCTTACCCATGGCACGAAACCACAACGGTGATTTATCAAGTTTGCTATTTTAACCTTCACAAGGACCGGCCGCAGTCAAATTCGATTCAACTAAAGTTGGAGAAACAGACACCCGCCAACCACCTTTATGCAAAACTAGTTGCATGTCTGTCGGTGGAACCGGTCTCATGAACGTGGTCATGTAAGGTTGGTCTGGGACGCTTCATCCAACAATACCGCCGAATCAAAATAAGACATTAGTGGTAAGCAGTATGACGATCACCGCCCACAACTCTTTCTGTTCTACTCGTGCATATCATCTACGCATAGACCTGGCTCGGATGCCATTGTTGGGGAACGTAGCATGCAATTTAAAAAACAAAATCCTACGCTCACACAAGATCTATCTAGGAGATGCATAGCAACGGGAGGGGGAGAGCGTGTCCACGTACCCTCGTAGACCGAAAGCGGAAGCGTTTGCTTAACGCGGTTGATGTAGTCGAACGTCTTCTCGTTCCGACCGATCGAGTACCGAACTTACGACACCTCCGAGTTTTGCACACGTTCAGCACGATGATGTCCCTCGAGCTCTTGATCCAGCAGAGGTTCGAGGAAGTTCGTCAGCACGACGGATGGTGACGGTGATGGTGATGTGATCCGTGCAAGGGTTCGCCTAAGCACCACGAGAATATGATCGGAGACGTAAACTGTGGAGGGAGGCGCCGCACACGGATTGGAGCAATTGTTGTGTCTTCTAGGGGCGCCCCCCGGTATATAAAGGAGGGATGGAGAGGAGGCCAGCCCTAGGCGCGCCCCAAGTGGGAGGAGTCCCACTTGGGCTTCTAGTAGGATTCACCCCCTTCCTTTTACCGGATGGGGAAAGGGGGAAGGAGAGGGAGTAGGAGAAGGAAAGGGGGGCGCCGCCCCCACCCCTTGTCCAATTTGGACTCCTCCCTGGTGGGGGGGGGGGGGCGCCAGCCCCTTGTGGGCTGGTTAGCCTCCCTCCTATGGCCCATATCTTTCCCCGAGGGGTTCTGGTAACCCCTCCGGTACTCCGGTATGTACCCGATACATTCCAGAACACTTCTGGTGTCCGAATACCACCTTCCAATATATCAATCTTTACCTCTCGGCCATTTTGAGACTCCTCGTCATGTCCGTGATCTCATCCATGACTCTGAACAAACTTTGGTCACCATAACACATAACTCATATAATACATGTCGTTATCGAACGTTAAGCGTGCGGACCCTACGGGTTCGAGAACTATGTAGACATGACTGAGACACCTCTCCGGTCAATAACCAATAGCGGAACCTGGATACTCATATTGGTTCCCACATATTCTATATAGATCTTTATTGGTCGAACCGCTATGTCAACATACGTTATTCCCTTTGTCATCGGTATGTTACTTGCCCGAGATTCGATCGTCGCTATCTTCATACCTAGTTCAATCTCGTTACCGGCAAGTCTCTTTACTCGTTCCATAATGCATCATCCCGCAACTAACTCATTAGTCACATTGCTTGCAAGGCTTCATATGATGTGCATTACTGAGAGGACTCGAAGTAACAAATCCTAGTCTCGATCTATGCCAACCCAACAAACACCTTCGGAGGTACCTGTAGAGCATCTTTATAATCACCCAGTTATGTTGTGACGTTTGATAGCACACAAGGCATTCCTCCGGTGTCCGGGAGTTGCATAATCTCATAGTCGGAGGAATATATATTTGACATGAAGAAAGCAGTAGCAATAAAACTGAATGATCATTATGCTAAGGTAACGGATGGGTCTTGCATATCACATCATTTTCCTAATGATGTGATCCCATTCATCAAATGACAACACATGTCCATGGCTAGGAAACTTAACCATCTTTGATCAACGAGCTAGTCAAAGTAGAAGCACATTAGGGACACAGTGTGTTGTCTATGTATTCACACATGTATCAAGTTTCCGATTAATACAATTCTAGCATGAATAATAAACATTAATCATGAATAAGGAAATATAAAATAACAACTTTATTATTGCCTCTAGGGCATATTTCCTTCACGAAGTATAAACTCGTGGAAGTTCATGCTCAAGTAGAATGTTTGCACTATTGGAGCACATAATTTAAAAGACCCCTAGAATTGGAAGTGGATAGATTGATTTTTTTTTAAAAAAAATCCCGTTGCTTTGTTTGTACATATTTTTTAAATATATATAAGAAAATACCGTAGAAAAAATTGTCCTACCGTAGGGCTGCAAACAAGTCGACTTCGAACGAATTGGATTGATCTTAGCACAACTCATACTAAAATTTGAGGGAGCTCAAACTCGGCGAAGCTCAAAGTCAAGTTTTAGAAAGTGGCTCGTGCTCAACTTTAACGATTTCGAGTCAATCTTGAGCTAACTTCGAGCTAAGTAGGATGCTTTTTTAACAGTCTAAGGCGTTTTTTGGATCAAGATCAACCACACAACACAACATAAGAAACCACTATAAAATATTATACAACCGAAACGATGATAATGTAAAGACAATCAAGGTAGTTTGACAAATTATAGCTCAACTAAAGACTAGTACTTAATATCAAAAGATCATGGACGAACTACCAAAAGAAGAAAACAAAGGCGTGTCTACTATCAAACATAGGAAAAAAAACTTTCATTACGCACCTCCCTCCAAGAAATGGTTTAGGGTTCCTCCGCCTCCCGGCGGCGCCACCGTCGGTCCGTCTCGTCTACGGTGGCCTTTAGGTCCATGGGGGTGCGGTGGATCCCGGCCCTTATCAGCAGGAGAGCTCCGTTTTTAGACGTTTCTTCGAGTTTTGATAGGTTTTGTGTCCTGCTCAGGAAGGCAAGATGGTGGCGGCTCCCTGAAGATGGAACAAAGTTCTCCCTGCCTAGCCCCCGCCCAGTTGTGCGTCTAACATCATAGGTGGGCTTGTGGATGTGTGACTCCGACGGATATGTCTTCCATGGATTTGTTTGGATATGGTCATCGTTCATCTACGTTCGTGTGTCTTTGGGTTGGATCCTTTCGATCTACGCCACTCTTCACCGGCGGCGGTTGCTGCCGTGTTGCATTGGTCCTATGGGGCCTTAGTACGATGACTTCCTGACTATCTACTACAACATGTTTTGCCCGGCTCCGGTGAGGGAGGGGCGATGACGGCGGGATTTAATTTTTATTATTTCTGGTGTTCGTTGTATTGTCATGAAGATGAATAGATCCGAAATTTTCACCCCAAAAAATGTTGGAAAAATAGGATATTTAACACACATTTAACCACATACCAAAATAAGGTCTAAATTTTCGTCGTGCTTAATTAAGCTTTCATGTTTTTTCTAGTATAGATAAAATGGAGAAAATCAAACGTAATATATATGGTAGTAAATTATCCTATTTCCTATTAATACATGGCAGGGATTGTTTAATATAATTATATTATAGTATCAAACTATTTAGCTAAAATTGAGCTACATAAATTGCTCATAATCTATCTTTTCCGAGTTAATCTTTAGTCGAGCTAAAAGATGATTCAATCTCATTTCTTCTTTATTTAATGAGATCAGATGAGAGCTTTTGCCTCCGTTTAAACAAAAAGGAGTCGATCTCGAACGTCTCATGAGTCTTGAGTTTTTTTGCTAGCCCTATCCTACGGTGAGCACCTATTTTCTTTGTTTTTTTCACAAAATTCCTCAATCCCTACGTTCTCTGGTTTCTACATTTCAATTCCGACTTAATCAACAAGATTTTCCCCATCCAATAATACCAGTATCATATTCATGTGTTTGGTGCGAAACCAAAAATACTAGTATAATACTATAAATTACATAGTAATAAAATGGGTAAAGTCGCAGTTTTAGTCTTTTAGAGATCTTTTCAACCACATGCATCAATCTAGCTGGCAACGGGCCCTCACCCCGTCATCACGGCTGAAACTTGGCCAACGAGAAGACAGGCAGGTATCAGCAGATGGCACCTCGCTTTCGACGGCGTCGCCCCAACAACCGCATCTCGGTGGTTGCAGTCGGCTTGAACTGGATCAGAAGCTTCCGTTCCAATCCATGAACGGAAAAATCGATCATCATGCAGTAGAGTGATCATCATACAAAATAAATGGGTGATTAAAAATGCGAGAGCAATACCATTACCATCAATCAACAGCACTAGTAGGTTGGACCCGTATTAAACTTGGGTTCCACTGGCCCCTTCTTCACTACTAATAACGTAACCTCCACTCTAACCACCCATAATTGGAGATACACCCTGTCACGCCAGTACGTACACACTGTGCACACATACTGCCAGTGCCATGTACTACCTGATACCATAGACGATTATACTTTGCGCCGCGGACTGGATCTCGATCACGACGAGCGATGCGTGAACAGATGGGCGGATCGGTTGGCTGCTAGCTCCGCTCTCCTTTTCTTTTGGGCGAAAGGAAGAGATAGATCGGTTGGCGCTGGCCGGGTTTAGTTAGCTCGTCACATGCGCGCATCGCTGTCCCGGGGGCGCCGTCACGTGCCCGGCTCGCGGAAAGCGCAGAGCGCAGCGCGCTGGGTCTGGGTGCGCGCATGAGATGAGACCGTGGGGGGATGCGATCGGTGGCCGTGTATGTATGAGCTGTCTGCCTACCGATTGGTTCGCCCAGCGTTGTTGGCGATTAGCTATCGGGCGTATGTGTAGTTTTGATTGATTGTAGTTGATTGTATGGTGTGCCGTTCTGGATCTGACGCCAACGTCTCTGCTGCCCAAGCACTGTTTGGTGTGCCGTGAGATGTGGGGCGCCGGCGTCCGTCCGTGGGGCCGGTCAACCTGATGTGGTGCTGTGCGCCCGAAGCACTGTGGAATTCGGATTATCTTTTTGTCATGCACAAAGCTAATTACACCGAGGTTGATGAGCTCCCATGTTTTTTCTTTGAATGGTTGGGACTTCCCATGTCTGTTACTCTGGCTTAACCCACAAGTTTCAAGTTTCTTTTCTTGCAAGGTATACCTATGGAGCGGCGGAGGTTGGCGGCACAGGCGAGATCGCCTTTTATGTCTTCGAGAGGCGAGTCTGTTGGTGGCGGAGGCGAGATCACCTTTTCTGTCTTCGAGAGACGAGTTTGTTGGCAGCGGAGGCAAGATCGCTTTTTCTGTATTCGAGAGGCGAGCCTGCTGGCGGCGGAGGCGAGATCATCTTTTATGTCTTCGAGAGGCGAGCCTGTTGATGGCGGAGGCGAGATCACCTTTTCTGTCTTCGAGAGACGAGTTTGTTGGCGGCGGAGGCAAGATCACTTTTTCTGTCTTCGAGAGGCGAGTCAACTGGCGGTGGAGGTGAGATCACCTTCTCTGTCTTCGAGAGACGAGTCTGCTGGCGGCAGAGGCGAGACCGGGGTGTTTTATGTTGCTCTACATTCAAGTTTCTTTTCTTGCTATTAAGGGACAATCAAGCAAAAAACAACAAACTACAAACACAAAAAGAAAAAAGAAAGATAAAACAAATAGGGTCGCCATCACACAAACTTGACCGCTACCGCCAACATTGCCCGCTACCGAGAGAGAAGGGATCAGGAGCTTCGGAGATGCCTTAAAACACTGGTACAATTTAGGCTTTGGAGGTGGTTTCGTTACATGGACCGGCGACGGCTTTCAAACTCGCCTCAAAGCATGCGTCGCTAATACTCTGCACGGCGACGACGGTTATAAAATCAACCTCCAATGTCGTTGACAGCGCGTGTCACGCGCGGTTTCTAATGTCTAACCGCTTCCAATGATTTATATGCCGCATGTTGTTTCGTACGAATAGCCGCTTCCATTTGTTATGCCAGGGATCTAATTATTTCCCTATTAGGCACCTAGCCCCACTAGTTGCTAATGATAGTTAGAGGGAACAATACAAAGGTACAAGAAAACATATCTTTCATTGCAGTTCTCATAGTACAGAAGTTTTACAAGTTCACATGATACAACAACATTGAAATGGTACGAATGTTGTACAAGTCTGTCATCCTATGTTCTATACTAGACCATGATGGCGTGCGTTGCTGCGCCCGTCCATTTTTCCAATGAAATAATATGAATTGTGATTAATATACAAAGGCATGAAATAATTGAACCCAATGGGTGAGTGAAACACTTCATTGAACCTTTGATCCATTCTCATACACTCAAACAAAATATTGATCATTTTACGCAGGCTCTTCTTTATTTTTAAGTTTATCTTCGTGCTCGAAGCCTCCAACCATACCTCAATAAGGCCGCCCTTTTCCTTCCATTGCACATGAAGTTGACATGTTTCCCATAGCATCTAACAATACCACCTACAATTTTTTTCCAACATCTCATAAGTTTAATCATAACTCTATAACAACAGCATTTAATAAGTCATGAAAGTGCAAAAACGATTGTGGAATATGGACCATGATGATAGTAATTTCCAAATATAACAAAGTAAATTTAAATAAGCTAACCTATATATTAGGTAATAATTAGAAGAAGAGTGTATGACACTGAATAATATATAGTTTTATGTCTTGTTGGTTTTAATCTACATGTCATATTCAATGTGGATCAAAGGATGAAATGGCAATTATCCGGATTGTTAATGAGGCTGAAATGTACTTAGAGCCATCTGACATTTTGACATATCAAGGCAAGCAAAAAAAAAAATACTTCATAATATTCCCTTTGTTTCTATTTACTTCGCATATTAGGTTTGTCTTAAGTCAAATTTAGTAAAGTTTGACCAACTTTTTATAAAAAAGTAGCAACATCTACAATACCAAATAGGTATAGTATGAAAATATATTCTATGAAGGATCTAATGACATTGATTTGGTATTCTAATTGTTGATGTCTTTTTTCCATAAACTTGACGAAACTTTTTTTTGACTTAAAACAAAATCTATATGCGAAGTTAATAAAAATAGAGGGATTACTTGTGATACCACAAGTAGGCTTACACTACCACCAACTTGTGTGAATAATACATACTCCTACTTACACTTCTATAAATCAGGACGGAAACCTGATAAATGCACATACATATATGTACTTAACAAACTGCTTACCTCAAACAAAATTTCGTATTTTCAAATAATATCAACCATGGATGAATGAACTGAAGGATTTTGCAGAACTAAGACCATTATAGATGAACCTGAAATAGACGGCCATGTGTGTAGAGCTAGATAGACATTATTCCGATTAAGTTGAATCTTCTAAAACACCTTTGGTAATTACTTGGATGGTTCAGGCAGATATATGAAGGTATTTCATGCAGCGCACCATCTATTTAGATAGGTTCTTCAGATTGTCTAGTACATTTCTATACATGCCTGCATTGGTCAAAATTAGCTTGGTTTGATGATAAGGGGTCTTCTTTAGGGAGTATATTTTGACAAGGAACAAAGAAGGATGATCCCAATCAATGTGAAGATGCAGATGGCAGGGAGATGTGCCGGTTGTAGAGCTGCATCAAGAAGCCAACCAAAAATTGTAAGCCATAACAAATAGATAGATAGTCAGTATATACCCTCAACATATTTGGATTAAGCAAAGTGATGTGTGCAGAATGCAAAATAATATTCATGGAAGTCACCACAAATTGCAGGATATCAGTTCAGCAAGTGCCCATCTAAAAAAAAGTCCAGCAAGTACATGCTGTAATGATATTAGTCCTAGAATCATCATATATAAGGAATTTTGTTACATTTCGTAAAAAGGACTTCTGAAGAACAATGAAACAAAGTTAGACGTTCTCTTATCTGGAGTAAAAGATACAGAACATACATGGTTCACTATTTCATATTACCAATTTCTTCTATTCTGCCAATGGAAGGTCTTAAAATCATAGTATAGTGGCTCCCAAATAATGCTTATTGTATCAACAAAAAAGAGTTCTTCAATGAAACATATGCAATATAAGTACTATATATAGATTATTGAATATTGCTAAATGATGATCGGCTCAGAAATTTATAATTCAAAAGATCAGTATGCTTGTGCTATTACCTCTCTTGGCAGAAAGAAGTAAAACAGTTTCTGCACTTGTCTCTTCGTTGTTGGATACGTGCAATACTTCATCTCCCATAGTCCCATTGCTAGAACCATTATATGTACCCAAATGTTACAAAAACGCATCAGGGCACATCAAGCAGGGGAGAAAGACTTCCCTAGTGATGAGAACCTAGGGAAAGAACGACATCACCTTGCAGCCCGCCAAATAGGCAACATGGATCGGTAGAATATCCGAGTAAGTAGGGCGGGTAGATGGAACGTGAGATCTCACGGAATCCACGATCACAGACGTCGACGAGCGGGATGACGGGTGTCCTTGAAAAAGAAGTTGGAAGGTCAACGTAGAGAAGAGAGGATGTGGGACAAAGGAAGGACGTACAAAATCAATGGGTGGTGCGTCGACGACGGATGGAGGAGCTTCGAGCGCAGTTTGTCGACGGCGGCTGGCTCCAGGACGGCGGGTTAACTGCGAACGACGTCACCTCCTATTTGCCACCTCGCACGCAAAGGCAAGTTGCCTGTCCGAACTTGGTCACCGGACGGATGGTCTTACGCTCCGCGAGGAGTCCCGAGCAGGAGGGAATGGCGGCGACATCTAGGGTTCGCCTTGCTGCGTCCTCACGCGCGCCGCTCCCCTGTCCTCTGTATCGAGTACCTCCGATCCCCTCGTGCGAACGGTTTTCAGCGCATCGTTGGACTGGCCTGTACCCTAAATGGGCTTGCACAGCAGCTTGCAGAAGCCCAATTAACCACATGCCTTCAAAACGGTCTCCATAATAGCGGCCTTTTAGAACAGCCAGCCCAGAGAACAGCCAGCCCAGATCGCGGTAATGCACTGCTTAGAGGATGATCTGACGGCCAGAAACTAATCAAGTGCGAAATCTGACGGCCAGAAATGTTGAGTGCGTGGGAGAGCTCGCTTTAGGCTCGGTTTTACTGTTCTAAAATGTGCTTTGTTTCAGCCAGGTGGCACCGTCTTCGCAGCTGCTCGGTGATACTTTGAGGCCTTCTTTGAGGTCAACTGCACATCTTCTTAAGCCGCAATGCAATGTATTTCCAAAGATCATACCCATGTGCTAGGCACTAGAAGTCGCAGTAAGTTATCTCACGCAATACAAGTAAAATTAAGCTAGTAGTCTGCACAAAAGTGAAAATAGTACATACTCCCTTTGAACTAAAGCCACATCAAATATTTCCGAACATAGGAAATTGAAAATAAAGCAGAGAAGTGGGACATAATGATGTTGAAAAAGACCTACCATTCGATCCGGCATACTAACCTGAAATGAGACAGCAACAATACTACAATGACAATGAGCTTGGTGAAAATTATCAAGTTCTTTAGCCTACTTGATGAGGATACATACCAGGGGTAGGGTCATAGGCCTGACCTATACGTCCTACCCAAGGTCACTACCCTGGAAGATAAAAGGACCAAGAGACAACAGGAGAGCGCCAGTCGAACACGTCGAGTGCAATCCACTCGACGGCCACATCACTTGGAGGTCCTCCTCCCTACCGTAACTCGACCATATGGAGAGTCACTCGACCTATCAAAGACCAAGAGTCAGAAGGGCCCGTAACGGCCGGACGTTCACCCCTTAGTCTTTATAAGCATTAACAACACTTAAGGCTGGCGTTACCAGTAACGCCCCTTACTTTATGTACATTAAGCCCCTTGTAATGGAGGTGAGCGGGGGTCCAGGCGCACTCTATATAAGCCACCCCCTCCTCTGGGACAAGGGTTCGCACCCCCTGTATTGTCACACACATAATCCAATCGACCGCCTCCGGGCACCGAGACGTAGGGCTGTTACTTCCACTGTGAAGGGCCTGAACTCGTAAATCTCGTGTGTACACCTTCACCATAGCTGAGATCTTGCCTTTCCCTACCTATCCCCCTCTCTACTGTCAGTCTTAGGACCACGACAGTTGGCGCCCACCTTGGGGCCGGTGTCTTGGCGACTTATTGTGAAGTTGCAAGTTTTACCGATCATCATCATCATGGTTTCCGGCGGCGGACTGGCTGAGGGCCGCGAGATCCGTCTCGGCGCGCTCGTTTTCGCCGCCGACGACTCCCCGTGGCTTCAAGAAGCCCCCTGGACGTTGAGGCACTCCCCGTCCGAGGGGCGACGCACTTCCGCACGTGCGTCCGCGGCGTCCTTCTCTGGCAGCTGTCGACTCAGTAGCAGTCGGCTCCGACTGTGTTTTCACTCCCTGCTGTTCGCCACCGCAAGCGATCCGGTCGATCGCAGCTCCAGCGGTGGGTGAAGCACGTGGTGGCTCGGCGTTCGGCCACCCATCAAGTCGCGGCAATTGAGCCCGACGAAACCCTCCACGGCCTGTTCGATCTGTCGACTGGCTCCGCGGAGACCACATCCGAGTGCGATAGCAGCGACCCTGCGGCAGAAGTCTTGATGGTCGACGGGCCCCATAGTCCGCTTGGTTTTCGCTGTGAGGACGGCAAAGACAGAGACGGCGATCCGTCGTGTGTCCACGAGGAATACCGACCCGAACCCCTCTCTTCGCAGCAGAGAGAAGAACTTCGTCGCCGCAACATGGATGCACTCCACACGCCCATTGTTGGAGAAACCCCCGAGGCTCGGGCCTTGGAGGAGGTGCGCCTAGCCAATTTGGCTGAGCGCACTCGACTGGATAACCTTCAGCGTGCTCTCGACGATGTTGGGGAACGTTGCAGAAAATTAAATTTTTTCCTACGGTTTCACCAAGATCCATCTATGAGTTCATCTAAGCAACGAGTCAAGGGAGTGAGTTTGCATCTACATACCACTTGTAGATCGCGTACGGAAGCGTTAGATGGAGCGGTGATGATGGAGTCGTACTCGCCGTGATTCAGATCACCGGAGATCCTAGCGCCGAACGGACGGCACCTCCGCGTTCAACACACGTACGGTGCGTGTGACGTCTCCTCCTTCTTGATCCAGCAAGGGGGGAGGAGAGGTTGATGATGTTGGCTCCAGCAGCAGCACAACGGCGTGGTGGTGGTGGAACAACAGCACTCCGGCAGGGCTTCGCCAAGCACGTGACGGAGGAGGAAGAGGTGTAGCAGGGGGAGGGGGCGCCAGGACTTCAGGGTGCGGCTGCCCCTCTTCCCCTCCCTTTATATAGGCCCCAGGGGGGGGGGCGGCCCTGGGAGATTCAATCTCCCAAGGGGGCGGCGGCCAAGGGGGGAGGAGTGCCCCCCAAGGCATGTGGTGCGCCCCCCACCCTAGGGTTTCAACCCTAGGCGCAGGGGGTGGGCCTAGGGGGGCGCACCAGCCCACTATGGGCTGGCTCCCCTCCCACTTCAGCCCATGGGGCCCTCCGAGATGGGTGGCCCCACCCGGTGGACCCCCGGGACCCTTCCGGTGGTCCCGGTACAATACCGGGTGACCCCGAAACTTTCCCGATGGCCGAAATACCACTTCCTATATATAATTCTTTACCTCCGGACCATTCCGAAACTCCTCGTGACGTCCGGGATCTCATCCGAGACTCCGAACAACATTCGGTATACTGCATACTCATATTCATACAACCCTAGCGTCACCGAACCTTAAGTGTGTAGACCCTACGGGTTCGGGAGACACGTAGACATGACCGAGACGGCTCTCAGGCCGTAACCAACAGCGAGATCTGGATACCCATATTGGCTCCCACATGCTCCTCGATGATCTCATCGGATGAACCGCGATGTCGAGGATTCGAACAACCCCGTATACAATTCCCTTTGTCATTCGGTACATTACATGCTCGAGACTCGATCATCGGTATCCCAATACCTCGTTCAGTCTCGTTACCGGCAAGTCACTTTACTCGTACCGTAATGCATGATCTCGTGACCAAACACTTGGTCACTTTGAGCTCATTGTGATGATGCATTACCGAGTGGGCCCAGAGATACCTCTCCGTCATGCGGAGTGACAAATCCCAGTCTCGATCCGTGTCAACCCAACAGACACTTTCGGAGATACCTGTAGTGCACCTTTATAGTCACCCATTTACGTTGTGACGTTTGGTACACCCAAAGCACTCTTACGGTATCCGGGAGTTACACGATCTCATGGTCTAAGGAAGAGATACTTGACATTGGAAAAGCTCTAGCAAAACGAACTACACGATCTTGTGCTATGCTTAGGATTGGGTCTCGTCCATCACATCATTCTCCTAATGATGTGATCCCGTTGTCAATGGCATCTAATGTCCATAGTCAGGAAACCATGACTATCTGTCGACCAACGAGCTGGTCAACTAGAGGCTCACTAGGGACGTGTTATGGTCTATGTATTCACACGTGTATTACGATTTCTGGATAATACAGTTATAGCATGAATAAAAGACAATTATCATGAACAAGGAAATATAATAATAATCCTTTTATTATTGCCTCTAGGGCATATTTCCAACAGTCTCCCACTTGCACTAGAGTCAATAATCTAGTTACATTGTGATGAATCGAACACCCATAGAGTACTAGTGTTGATCATGTTTTTCTCGCGAGAGAGGTTTAGTCAACGGATCTGCGACATTCAGATCCGTATGTACTTTGCAAATATCTATGTCTCCATCTTGAACATTTTCGCGGATGGAGTTGAAACAACGCTTGATGTGCCTGGTCTTCTTGTGAAACCTGGGCTCCTTGGCAAGGGCAATAGCTCCAGTGTTGTCACAGAAGAGTTTGATCGGCCCCAACGCATTGGGTATGACTCCTAGGTCGGTGATGAACTCCTTCACCCAAATAGCTTCATGCGCTGCCTCCGAGGCTGCCATGTACTCCGCTTCACATGTAGATCCCGCCACGACGCTCTGCTTGCAGCTGCACCAGCTTACTGCTCCACCATTCAACATATACACGTATCCGGTTTGTGACTTAGAGTCATCCAGATCTATGTCGAAGCTAGCGTCGACGTAACCCTTTACGACGAGCTCTTCGTCACCTTCATAAACGAGAAACATGTCCTTTGTCCTTTTCAGGTACTTCAGGATATTCTTGACCGCTGTCCAGTGTTCCTTGCCGGGATTACTTTGGTACCTCCCTACCAAACTTACGGCAAGGTTTACATCAGGTCTGGTACACAGCATGGCATACATAATAGATCCTATGGCTGAGGCATAGGGGATGACGCTCATCTCTTCTTTATCTTTTGCCATGGTCGGGCATTGAGCCGAGCTCAATCTCACACCTTGCAATACAGGCAAGAACCCTTTCTTGGACTGATCCATTTTGAACTTCTTCAAAATCTTATCAAGGTATGTGCTCTGTGAAAGACCTATGAGGCGTCTCGATCTATCCCTATAGATCTTGATGCCTAATATGTAAGCAACTTCTCCAAGGTCCTTCATTGAAAAACACTTATTCAAGTAGGCCTTAATGCTGTCCAAGAATTCTATATCATTTCCCATCAAAAGTATGTCATCTACATATAATATGAGAAATGCTACAGAGCTCCCACTCACTTTCTTGTAAACGCAGGCTTCTCCATAAGTCTGCATAAACCCAAACGCTTTGATCATCTCATCAAAGCGAATGTTCCAACTCCGAGATGCTTGCACCAGCCCATAAATGGATCGCTGGAGCTTGCATACTTTGTTAGCGTTCTTAGGATCGACAAAACCTTCCGGCTGCATCATATACAGCTCTTCCTTGAGATAACCGTTGAGGAATGCCGTTTTGACGTCCATCTGCCATATCTCATAATCATAGTATGCAGCAATTGCTAACATGATTCAGACGGACTTAAGCTTCGCTACGGGAGAGAAAGTCTCATCGTAGTCAATCCCTTGAACTTGCCGATAACCCTTAGCGACAAGTCGAGCTTTATAGATGGTGACATTACCATCCGCGTCCGTCTTCTTCTTAAAGATCCATTTGTTTTCTATCGCTCACCGATCATCGGGCAAGTCAGTCAAAGTCCATACTTTGTTTTCATACATGGATTCTATCTCGGATTTCATGGCTTCTAGCCATTTGTTGGAATCTGGGCCCGCCATTGCTTCTTCATAGTTCGAAGGTTCACTGTTGTCTAACAACATGATTTCCAAGACAGGGTTGCCGTACCATTCTGGTGCGGAACGTGTCCTTGTGGACCTACGAAGTTCAGTAGCAAATTGATCCGAAGTACCTTGATCATCATCATTAATTTCCTCTTCAGTTGGTGTAGGCATCACAGGAACATTTTCCTGAGCTGTACTGCTATCCTGTTCAAGAGGTAGTACTTCATCGAGTTCTACTTTCCTCCCACTTAGTTCTTTCGAGAGAAACTCTTTTTCCAGAAAGGATCCGTTCTTGGCAACAAAGATCTTGCCCTCGGATCTTAAGTAGAAGGTATACCCAATGGTTTCTTTAGGGTATCCTATGAAGACGCATTTTTCCGACTTGGGTTCGAGCTTTTCAGGTTGAAGTTTCTTGACATAAGCATCGCATCCCCAAACTTTTAGAAATGACAGCTTAGGTTTCTTCCCAAACCATAATTCATACGGTGTCGTCTCAACGGATTTAGACGGTGCACTATTTAAAGTGAATGTAGCTGTCTCTAGAGCGTATCCCCAAAATGATAGCGGTAAATCGGTAAGAGACATCATAGACCGCACTGTCACGACCGGTTTTCCAATAAAAATATTTATTGAGAAACCAATCTTTTGAGTCCAGTATGAGAGAAATCCTCCTCACTGGTAGACAATTTCTTGATACAATAAGCCAGTAGCATAAAATATATTACAGGGTTGAACTGCGGTTGCTCAACCAAATTATTACAAGCACGCCAATAATTATACATAATGGCGGACATGACACAGTGGTGTGGAGGCATACTACTGACTCGAGGATAGGGCGGTGGTGGAAAAACACAGCGGGGAGAGGAATACAAGACTCTAAGTCTGTCATCTCATCGAACGTCGAGGTGAGGCTCGATGAATTTATTTGGTAGCGGAAGCGGATGTAAATCAGTGACCAAATCCAGGGTCGCACGAGACTGACTGGGACTCCTCTAGGTGTCGGACTCGCTATCAAACTCTTCATCCATGAGATCGCCTTCGTCAGCATCTGGCCAAATCAACAAGCCAGTGAGTACTTTGAAAGTACTTGCAAGACAGTTCGGACGTAAGATATAACAAATGCATGCATGGATGCGTCATGAATAATTCACCAATGTACATTTCAAAAATTAGCATAACAAGGTAAGTAAAAAGGGAAACGACGGTAGTCCGCCTGAAATCCCAACAGAACATAAATAACTACCGATCGGTGTCTGAAGCGATGCCTCGAAAAGTGAACAAATAAATATAAGGAAATGATGCCACAGTCGGGCGTCTTAGCGACACCACATAAAGGGCATTAAAAGAAATACCACAGACGGATGTCGGGGGACATCACAGAGAGGGCTTGAAAAGAAATGCCACAGTCGGACGTCGGGGCGACATCACAGAAAGGGCTTGAAAAGAAATGCCACACTCGGACGTCGGGGCGACATCACAGAGAGGGCTTGAAAAGAAATGCCACAGTCGGACGTCGGGGCGACATCACAGAAAGGGCTTGAAAAGAAATGCCACACTCGGACGTCGGGGCGACATCACAGAAAGGGCTTGAAAAGAAATGCCATAGTCGGACGTCGGGCGACATCACAGAGAGGGCTTGAAAAGAAATGCCACAGTCGGACGTCGGGGCGACATCACAGAAAGGGCTTGAAAAGAAATGCCACAGTCGGACGTCGGGGCGACATCACAGAAAGGGCTTGAAAAGAAATGCCACAGTCGGACATCGGGGCGACATCACAGAAAGGGCTTTAAAAGAAAAGTAAAATACAACAATGCCACAGTTGGACGTTTGAGCGACATCGCAGAAAGGGCTTTTATTCACAGGTAAATAATACTCATAATAAACATTTAATTCATAAGAATAAATGGGTTGGTCCATCCACAGGGATAATCATTTAACCGGAATTAGCACTCAAGCGAATCACCGGAGTCTCTACCATCAAAACTGATATTTGATTAGGATAAGATAATATCGATCTGGGACAGGGAATAGATGATTTGGAGGAATATAAGACTCTGCAGAGTTTGTACAAAATTATTCCCACAGCCAACGGATTTCCGTAGTCACGAAGGACTAGTTCCGTTTACGGTATTTCGGAAGAAAACACAGCTAACCAGTACACACCCATCCTACCTCTCGATGCTAGGAATCACCCTAGACATCGTCCAAGAAAAACTTTTGAGACCGGGAGATCACAATCTCGAATAGCATGGGATCAAATTTATATACGCGCGCTCTAAGGGGTGCCCCCCTCTCGGTCTCAACCGGAAACACCCATGCCCCCTGACCGGATGACAGGCTTTTATCCAGGGCCATGGAACCATCATCATGGCCTCTCCTTTTGGTGTGTACCAGAAAAGCGGTTTGCAACTTACTAAACCATATTCCTTGCGGAAAACATGTGGTAGTACAGGGAAGGAAATGAGAGGAACTGGACCGATACGGTTTGACACTGAAGTCACATAGTCTGGCATAAGACTGGCATGCTACAACACTGCCATCTCACCCATCCTCATGCCAACACATGGCCATTTATCCTCACATCCATTCACATATGGATCATCGATCTCACTTACCTCATTATCACATAAAAATAACGATCATCGATATGCTTCTCAATATGCTATAAAACTAACTAAGTGCAAAACATGCCAAGACACTCATCATATCAAAAGTTCAAACATGCTTGCCTGGTTCAGAGTAGTCGGAGCCTAGCTCGGTGAAGTTCGCGGCTCCGTCACCTCCTTCGGTATCTAAGGTATAAAGAAAATATATGCGCTACCGTAAATACCAAGGAGTGCACAGAAAGTAAACCAAATATTTTTCAAATAAATCTGATAAAAAACTAGACAAAATTTTAAAGAGAACAGAAAAAGAATCAATCAAAAATACTTTTCTGCTTAAAAGTTATAAGGGTTTTTGCCCAGGGACTCATCTGTAATGAAACAGAAAGTTTCCAGGGGCTAGCTTATAAAAACAGAAAACGCTTCGGCAGAAACTACGCCATCTCAAAGGGAAAACGTACTTTGCCCGAAGGCGCTTCCAGAAAACGTTTCAACAGAGAGAGCAGAGAGGCTGACTGTGGGGTCCCACGCGTCAGGTTTGAATTTTTAAAAAAAAAGGCAAACGGAGCTCGTCGGCGCCCGAGAGCCGCGGTGGTCGCTGGCGGCGATCCACGGCGAGGCAGGGGGATCGGAGGGTACCTCCGTGCTCAGGGCGCCATTCCGCGTCGGTTGGTGGTGGTGGTGGTCGCCGGCGAGTACCACGTCGACGGCGAGCTTTGCTCCGGCGGACGGCGGCTCGGGTGGTCGAGGAACTCATCGGAGAGGGCTGCAGAGATCAAATTAATGAGGGGGTTAGGCTTCTGGTGGCTAGAGAGGGTAACAGACGGGGTTTGGGCGCCGGAGATGGCCTCACCGGAGCGAATCGTGGTGGAGGCCGAGGCGGATCGGGGCGGCCGGAGTTGGGGAAGGAGACCTCCTCGAGGTCCTCCGAGTGGCCTGGCGTGGTGTTGGTGAGGAGTGGGGATGAGGTGTGCACGAGGGTGAGCTCGGGAGCCCTTTTTATAGGCGGTCCGAGGCGGTTGCCGTGAACGGGGATCTCCGGCGAGTGATTACGGCGGTGCCGTGGATGTGTAGGGGGATTAGGGGCTTGGGCAGCGCCGTTGAGGTCCACCGGTCCCATTTAGGCGCTAAACGGGCTGGGGTTTGGCGCTATGGGTGAGCTCGACGGAATAGGGGTGGCGCGGCCCGTCGGCGGCAGGGAGCACGTTCCGTGCTTGCCGGGCCACGGCGACGGTGCCACGGGCGTGCGTTGGCACGGCAGGGACACGCGGAGAGCCAAGGGGCTTTGGGCGGCGCTGAACGGCGTTCTGCCGTGGTGTGCCTTCTGTCGGCCGCCACGGGAGGTCACGACGCCGCAGAAGACGCCGGCGAGGGCAGGCCAGCGCGCCACCGACGCCAGGAAGGCTCCACGCACGCGTGTGAAGCTCCGGACAAGAGGGAGGGGCTACGAGGAACGTGCCAAGTGCACTGTGAACACGTGAGTGAAACTGACGAACGCAAGATGACACTGAAACTGAATTTTCTGAATTTTGAACCGCAACAGTGCATGCAAGGTGTTCGACAGAATGAATTTGGCCTCTGGGGATTTTTCCTTGAGCTAAAACTTGGTGGAGTGGCTTCTCATTGCTCAAATAGGTTGCCTGAATTTTGGTGGAATTTTTGGAGTAGTGTAGATATGAATTTCATCAAATTTGGCAAATCTGGTCCAAACTTGCAGAGACTGAATTTTGAAAAATTTGAAAAGAGGAGGAGTGGATCAAGATGGTTCTGGGTTGTGGGTACCAAGGACTATCCAGGAGAGTTGGTTTGAGGTAAAAACTCAAATGCAATAGGGTACTTGCTTTGAAAATCACTCAGGCTCCAAATAATTTTCAGAATTGATTTGAGAGGAAAAATAATTAGAATAAAATCCAAAACTTGTTTGGATTAGTTGGGACAGAGAACTTAGGTTGATCACAAGGTGTAGGGGAGGTTTTGGAGGGGTTTTACCACATGGGCAAAAATGCCAAGTCATGGGTGGTTCCAAGATATGAAAATCTCAAATTTTCATAGAGTTTCATTTTAAAAGAAAACAAATTAAACTCCCAAAAATGAATTTGAGAGGGAACCAACAGAGAAGGAGTTTTCAAAAGATCAAACACCATAGTTTGAAAAAATAAAATCCTTGCCAAAGCAAAGGAAGTTTTTAAGTGGAAGGTTTTTCTGAAAAAGAAAAATTTTAAATGGCCTCTCCTCAAAAACCACAAAGTTTTTGATAAAAACCAAATAAATTTTTTTGGAGTGTCACAACACCTACCCCCTTAGGAAAAATCTCGTCCCCGAGATTTCAGCTGATCCTTAAATAGGTGTGGATGCTCTGTCCGAAGAAAATCCTCGCTTTCCCAAGTTGCTTCACTGTCGGTGTGATTGCTCCACTGGACTTTGAAAAACTTGATGGTCTTCTGTCGGGTCCTTCTTTCAGACTCCTCTAATATTCTTATGGGACGTTCCCGATAAGTGAGGTCTGGCTGCACGTCAATGTTTTCATGGGATACTTGTTTCTCTGGGTTGCTTACGCACTTCCTTAATTGAGAGACGTGGAACACGTCGTGAATATCGGATAAATCCTCGGGTAAGTCTAGCTGGTAGGCTACAGTGCCTCTTCGTGCCACTATGCAGAATGGTCCAAGGAATCTTGGTGCTAACTTTCCTTTAATCTTGAATCGTTGCAATCCTCTCATAGGGGATACTCTCAGGTATACGAACTCACCGGGTTCGAAGCTGACCCTTCGATGTTTCTGATCATAATAACTCTTCTGTCGACTTTGAGCGGTCTTAAGTCGGTCTCTGATTAGCTTGACCTTTTCCTCGGCTTCTCTGAGCATGTCTGGTCCGAAGATGCGGCTGTCTCCGGTCTCTGACCAATTTAACGGGGTACGACATCTTCGTCCATATAAAGCCTCAAATGGTGCCATTTGTAGGCTGGTCTGGTAGCTATTGTTATACGCGAACTCGGTGTATGGCAGGCTTTCTTCCCAACTGGTTCCATATGTGAGGACACATGCTCTCAGCATGTCTTCTAAAATTTGGTTTACGCGTTCAGTCTGTCCATCAGTCTGTGGGTGGTATGCGGTACTGAAGGCTAGTTGGGTTCCCAGGGCCTGTTGTAAATGCTCCCAAAATCTTGAGACGAACTGAGTGCCTCTGTCGGATATTATAGTCTTCGGGACACCGTGCAGACAAACTATGCGGGAAAGATAAATCCTGGCAAGCCTCTGAGTGTTGTAGGTCGTCTTCACTGGAATAAAGTGTGCCACTTTGGTCAACCTGTCAGTGATGACCCATATGGCATCATTCCCGTGTCGTGACCGAGGTAGTCCGACAATAAAATCCATCCCTATTTCATCCCATTTCCACTCAGGTATTTTGTTTGGTTGCAGTCGTCTGGCTGGTCTCTGATGTTCAGCTTTTATGCGTTGACATGAGTCGCAACATGCAATGAAGGTGGCTATGTCCCTCTTCATACCGTGCCACCAAAATCTTTCCTGAATATCTTTATACATTTTGGTTCCTCCAGGGTGAATTGAATATGGAGTGGTGTGTGCTTCAGCTAAAATTTGCTGCTTAAGGTCTTCTATGTTTGGCACGCAGAGTCTTTCTCCGTACCATAATATTCCTTCATTGTCTATTACGAATTCCGAGGCCTTGCCCATACTCAACTTTCTTTTGATGCCTTTGATGCTAGTGTGACCGGGCTGAGCTTCTTTAATTTTCTCCACAAGGTTGGGTTGTATTTCCAAGTTTGATATGGTGCCTTCTGCTACCATTATCAAGTTGAGCTTGGCAAATTCTTGTTGGAATTCGGGCCTCAAGCTGTGCAGATTGTTTTCGTCGGAGCTGGGGTTTGGACTAAGGGCATCGGCCACTACATTTGCTTTCCCTGGATGGTAATGGATTCCAACATCATAATCCTTTACCAATTCCAACCAGCGTCGTTGCCGTAAATTTAGTTCTGGCTGCGTGAAAATATATTTGAGACTTTTGTGATCCGTATATATTTCACATCGATTCCCAAGTAAGAAATGCCTCCATTCCTTGAGTGCATGAATAACTGCTGCCATTTCTAAGCCATGAGTGGGATAATTTTCCTCATGCTTGCGAAGTTGCCTTGAAGCGTAGGCGACAACCTTGCCTTCTTGCATCAACACGCATCCGAGACCCTTTCTGGACGCGTCACAATATACTTCAAAATTCTTGTGTACGTCGGGTACAATCAATACCGGTGCTGTTGTTAACTTCCGCTTTAGCTCTTGGAAACTTTTCTCGCAGGCTTCTGTCCATTCAAACTTCTTATCTTTCTTGAGCAACTGTGTCATAGGCTTGGCTATGGTGGAAAATCCTTTAATAAATCTGCGGTAATATCCTGCCATTCCCAAGAAACTCCGTATGTCCGTTACGCTGGCCGGTGACTTCCAGCCAAGTACGGCCTTGACTTTCTCTGGGTCCACTGCGATACCGTCTTGGGTCAGTACGTGGCCTAGAAAGCCTACTTGTCTTAAACCAAAATTCGCACTTGCTGAACTTGGCATACAATTGGTGTTTTCTTAGCTCTCCTAGCACAATCCTGAGATGTTCTGCGTGCTCTTCTGGTGTCTTGGAGTATACCAGAATATCGTCGATGAATACCACGACGAACTTGTCCATAAACTTCATAAATACTTTGTTCATGACGTGAACAAAATATGCTGGGGCATTAGTTAATCCAAATGGCATCACTGTGAACTCGTACAGTCCATATCTGGAGGTGAAGGTTGTTTTGGGGATATCTTCCGTTCGTACCTTCAATTGATGGTATCCTGACCTTAAGTCAATTTTTGAGAATACCTTGGCCTGAGCGAGTTGATCAAACAAATCGTTTATCCTTGGCATCGGGTATTTGTTTTTGACTGTGACCATGTTAAGTGCTCGATAGTCAATACACAATCTCAGCGTTCCATCCTTCTTTTTGGCAAATAAAATTGGTGATCCCCAAGGTGAGGAGCTGGCTCGAATGTATCCTTTTTCCAGTAATTCCTTTATTTGCTTCTTCAACTCGATCAACTCGGATGGTGCCATTCTGTATGGTTTCTTGTATATGGGGGTGGTTCCTGGTGCTAGCTCAATGCGGAATTCTATTTCCCGGTCTGGTGGCATGCCTGGTAGTTCTTCAGGGAATACATCTGGAAATTCACACACTACTGGAACCTTGTTTAGCTCAGAAACGTCCACCTTATTTAATCTCGGTTGCCGGGTTATTTTTCCTTCCTTGGCTGATACTCTTATTGTCTTCCCTTGGTGGTGTGTGAGAATTACGGTCCTATTGAAACAGTCGATAAAACCCTTATTGGTGGTTAGCCAATCCATCCCTAGGATGACATCCAGTCCTTTATTTTCCAACACAATAAGATTTGCGTGAAACTCCAATCCTTCGAACTCAATGACCACATTCTGACAGTAATTCTGAGTAACTTGCTGAATCCCAGGGGACTTGATGGTCATGGATTTCTCCAAAGGAAGCATCGAAAAATTATTTTGCAAAGCAAAATTTTTCGAAATGAAAGAGTGAGAAGCTCCAGAATCAAACAAAACCATTGCAGGTATTGTGTTGACAGGAAACGTACCGAGTACGATATCCGGAGCATTTTGTGCCTCCTCTTTGGTTACGTGATTCAGATGACCCTTCCTGTGGTTATTGTTGGGATTGAAATTGTTTCGCTTGGGCGCGGAATTGTTTCCGCCGTTGTTCGGCTTTGGGGTTGAATTCCTTGGCTTGGGGCACTATTTGGCATAGTGCCCTTCTTCTCCACAAGCGTAACAAGTAACGCCGAGGCGATAAGTGAATTCCTTGTCCCTTGCATGAAAATTCTTGATTGGGCGTGAGACATTGGATGAGGATTTATGTGTCCCACCCTTTTGAAAATCTGTCTTGCTTCGGTGATTGCGAGCATGATTAGTCTGGTCCCTTTTTCGCTTGCGGATATCTTCCAGACTGCGTCTCTCATTTTCCAGAGTAATGGCTTTGTCCACCAGTGTTTTAAAATCAGGAAAAGTGTGCACGACCAGTTGACATTTAAGCGCGGGCGCCAGACCGTCAAGGAATTTCTCCATCTTCTTGCTTTCAGTCATACGCTCTTCATTGGCGTAGCCGGACAATAGAGTAAATTGACTGTTGTAATCTGACACTGTCATGTTCCTTTGTTTGAGGTCATCGAATTCTCTCTTATTAATTTTCATAATACTCTTAGGAATGTGTGCACCACGGAAACCTTCCTTGAAATCATCCCAGGTTATGTCATTTTCGTTGGGATGCATGTGCAGAAAATTCTCCCACCACGATGCGGCTGCTCCTGTGAGATAGTGCGGAGCATATAATACCTTCTCGGGGTCTGAACATTTTGCAATAATTAACTTTCTCTCCATATCTCGAAGCCAGTCCTCGGCTTCAAGAGGTTTGTCAGTGTGAGAAAATGTTTGAGGACGTGTCTTCTGTAGCTCAGATAACTTGGAATGCTGCTGATACTGTCCATGGTGATTTCCCATGTTGATGACTTGGTTCATCATTTCCCGATGTTGTTGCTGACTCTGCTCATAAAGGCGGCACATTTGTGAAAGTGCCGATTCACTGCCCTGTTGGTTTGACTGTCCCTGAGTGAACTCGTTGCTGGGTTGTGTATCATAATTCCCCTCTGGTGGAGTTGGCATGGAGCGAGTCCAAGGACGAGACATTTTTCACTCTGGGGATATATTTTTGTAAAACTCATAAGAAAAGCGGAAAGAGTCGCAAAAACAAATCCATAAATGCATAAAGCTGGCAGATATAATTAAATATCCAAGCTTACTTAAGAAAAACAAATCGACTTGCGCACGGAGAAGGACTGCTCATTACATATCTTACACGCGGGCGGTAATTATACAATACATCACTCAGGATATGCGTACATAATCCTGACATGTTATTTAGGCTAGTGCACTTCTCCAGATCCTACATGATGCGCAAACAGGCTATTTCTCACAACCTATGTACATATCTTACAAAGCGGTACAATACATGGCAGCTAGGCGTACTCAGGCAGAGATGTTGACGACCTCCTTTGCCCTGCCGAGGGCGAGGCGTAGCGAGGTTGGGGACTCGACTTCCTCCTTGCTAATGGGCTCCATACGCATGGTGTTGCGCAGAGTGGACGGAACGGTTGCCAGGGGCGGAGCAACACGTACAGGAGTGGGCGCGAAGGGTGGTGCAGTGCGCGCTGGAGTGGGCGCAATGACTTGGTTGAATTCTTCGGTAGAAGGCAGGCGACGAGTAGGCGTAAAAGATGCTAAGGGCGAGACCAAAGTCAGTGGCGGTGTGATGGGTAGAAGCTCCCTCCTGTTGGCAGCACAGCCATGAACTGAGTCCATGCGGGTAGCTACGAAGTCGTCCACCAGGTTGTCGAAGGCTGCCTCCAGGGCCCGGAGATACTCAATGAGCATCTCAAAAGCCTCGTCTCGTTCTCCTCTGGGGCAGGAGTATGCGTAGTGACAAGTGTAAGGCACATGGCATGGAAGATAACGGTAACGACGAGTCTTCATCACGGGAAGGACATCCCTGAGACGAGCTATCGCCTCGCGGGCTGCCATCTACATAGCATGCCTCTCCGTAGGCATGGCTCTTCCCATGAACCGGAAGCGGCGTAACTCACCACGCCCTCCCTTGAACTGCACCGCGGCCTGGTGCATGGTCAGACTGTCGTTGACTCGGTGCTGGTAGAGTGTGAAGACTGGGCGCACAGATGGCCCCATCGCGACCTGAACGATGAAAGAAAGAAGCTTGACGAACCCATCGGGCACGTTGGCGAAGGTCTGAGACTCGCAGCTGTTGTCGGCCATCTACAAAAGTAGGCAAAAATTCTGCAGGGTCAGATCATAAATTTATGCTGGCTGACAGAAAATGACTACAATTGCAAAAATATAATTTAGCTTTGTCATGCTAATAACCAATTAGCGATCGCACCTAGTGGCTTCCTATAGTCAGCCTGGCTCTGGTACCAAGCTTGTCACGACCGGTTTTCCAATAAAATATTTATTGAGAAAACCAATCTTTTGAGTCCAGTATGAGAGAAATCCTCCTCACTGGTAGACAATTTCTTGATACAATAAGCCAGTAGCATAAAATATATTACATGGTTGAACTGCGGTTGCTCAACCAAATTATTACAAGCACGCCAATAATTATACATAATGGCGGACATGACACAGTGGTGTGGAGGCATACTACTGACTCAAGGATAGGGCGGTGGTGGAAAAACACAGCGGGGAGAGGAATACAAGACTCTAAGTCTGTCATCTCATCGAACGTCGAGGTGAGGCTCGATGTATTTATTTGGTAGCGGAAGCGGATGTAAAACAGTGACCAAATCCAGGGTCGCACGAGACTGACTGGAACTCCTCTAGGTGTCGGACTCGCTATCAAACTCTTCATCCATGAGATCGCCTTCGTCAGCATCTGGCCAAATCAACAAGCCAGTGAGTACTTTGAAAGTACTTGCAAGACAGTTCAGACGTAAGATATAACAAATGCATGCATGGATGCGTCATGAATAATTCACCAATGTACATTTCAAAAATTAGCATAACAAGGTAAGTAAAAAGGGAAACGGCGGTAGTCCGCCTGAAATCCCAACAGAACATAAATAACCACCGATCGGTGTCTGAAGCGATGCCTTGAAAAGTGAACAAATAAATATAAGGAAATGA
Organism: Triticum aestivum; assembly: GCF_018294505.1. Taxonomy (NCBI): domain Eukaryota; kingdom Viridiplantae; phylum Streptophyta; class Magnoliopsida; order Poales; family Poaceae; genus Triticum; species Triticum aestivum. Next base: position 187,081,698 of record NC_057810.1, on the reverse strand, counting down.
TGCCACAGTCGGGCGTCTTAGCGACACCACATAAAGGGCTTTAAAAGAAATACCACAGACGGATGTCGGGGGACATCACAGAGAGGGCTTGAAAAGAAATGCCACAGTCGGACGTCGGGGCGACATCACAGAAAGGGCTTGAAAAGAAATGCCACAGTCGGACATCGGGCGACATCACAGAGAGGGCTTGAAAAGAAATGCCACAGTCGGACGTCAGGGCGACATCACAGAAAGGGCTTGAAAAGAAATTCCACAGTCGGACGTCGGGGCGACATCACAGAAAGGGCTTGAAAAGAAATGCCATAGTCGGACGTCGGGCGACATCACAGAGAGGGCTTGAAAAAGAAATGCCACAGTCGGACGTCGGGGCGACATCACAGAAAGGGCTTGAAAAGAAATGCCACAGTCGGACGTCGGGGCGACATCACAGAAAGGGCTTGAAAAGAAATGCCACAGTCGGACGTCGGGGCGACATCACAGAAAGGGCTTTAAAAGAAAAGTAAAATACAACAATGCCACAGTCGGACGTCTGAGCGACATCGCAGAAAGGGCTTTTTATTCACAGGTAAATAATACTCATAATAAAAATTTAATTCATAAGAATAAATGGGTTAGTCCATCAACAGGGATAATCATTTAACCGGAATTAGCACTCAAGCGAATCACCGGAGTCTCTACCATCAAAACTGATATTTGATTAGGATAAGATAATATCGATCTGGGACAGGGAATAGATGATTTGGAGGAATATAAGACTCTGCAGAGTTTGTACAAAATTATTCCCACAGCCAACGGATTTCCGTAGTCACGAAGGACTAGTTCCGTTTACGGTATTTCGGAAGAAAACACAGCTAACCAGTACACACCCATCCTACCTCTCGATGCTAGGAATCACCCTAGACATCGTCCAAGAAAAACTTTTGAGACCGGGAGATCACAATCTCGAATAGCATGGGATCAAATTTATATACGCGCGCTCTAAGGGGTGCCCCCCTCTCGGTCCCAACCGGAAACACCCATGCCCCCTGACCGGATGACTGGCTTTAATCCAGGGCCATGGAACCATCATCACGGCCTCTCCTTTGGTGTGTACCAGAAAAGCGGTTTGCAACTTACTAAACCATATTCCTTGCGGAAAACATGTGGTAGTACAGGGAAGGAAATGAGAGGAACTGGACCGATACGGTTTGACACTGAAGTCACATAGTCTGGCATAAGACTGGCATGCTACAACACTGCCATCTCACCCATCCTCATGCCAACACATGGCCATTTATCCTCACATCCATTCACATATGGATCATCGATCTCACTTACCTCATTATCACATAAAAATAACGATCATCGATATGCTTCTCAATATGCTATAAAACTAACTAAGTGCAAAACATGCCAAGACACTCATCATATCAAAAGTTCAAACATGCTTGCCTGGTTCAGAGTAGTCGGAGCCTAGCTCGGTGAAGTTCGCGGCTCCGTCACCTCCTTCGGTATCTAAGGTATAAAGAAAATATATGCGCTATCGTAAATACCAAGGAGTGCACAGAAAGTAAACCAAATATTTTTCAAATAAACCTGATAAAAAACTAGACAAAATTTTAAAGAGAACAGAAAAAGAATCAATCAAAAATACTTTTCTGCTTAAAAGTTATAAGGGTTTTTGCCCAGGGACTCATCTGTAATGAAATAGAAAGTTTCCAGGGGCTAGCTTATAAAAATGGAAAACGCTTCGGCAGAAACTACGCCAGCTCAAAGGGAAAACGTACTTTGCCCGAAGGCGCTTCCAGAAAACGTTTCAACAGAGAGAGCAGAGAGGCTGACGGTGGGGTCCCACGCGTCAGGTTTGAATTTCAAAAAAAAAAGGCAAACGGAGCTCGTCGGCACCCGAGAGCCGCGGTGGTCGCCGGCGGCGATCCATGGCGAGGCAGGGGGATCGGAGGGTACCTCCGTGCTCAGGGCGCCATTCCGCGTCGGTTGGTGGTGGTGGTGGTCGCCGGCGAGTACCACGTCGATGGCGAGCTTTGCTCCGGCGGACGGCGGCTCGGGTGGTCGAGGAACTCGTCGGAGAGGGCTGCAGAGATCAAATTGACGAGGGGTTAGGCTTCTGGTGGCTGGAGAGGGTAACGGACGGGGATCGTGGTGGAGGCCGAGGCGGATCGGGGCGGCCGGAGTTGGGGAAGGAGACCTCCTCGAGGTCCTCCGAGTGGCCTGGCGTGGTGTTGGTGAGGAGTGGGGATGAGGTGTGCACGAGGGTGAGCTCGGGAGCCCTTTTTATAGGCGGTCCGAGGCGGTTGCCGTGAACGGGAATCTCCGGCGAGTGATTACGGCGGTGCCGTGGATGTGCAGGGGGATTAGGGGCTTGGGCAGCGCCGTTGAGGTCCACCGGTCCCATTTAGGCGCTAAACGGGCTGGGGTTTGGCGCTATGGGTGAGCTCGACGGAACGGGGGTGGCGCGGCCCGTCGGCGGCAGGGAGCACGTTCCGTGCTTGCCGGGCCACGGCGACGGTGCCACGGGCGTGCGATGGCACGGCAGGGACACGCGGAGAGCCAAGGGGCTTTGGGCGGCGCTGAACGGCGTTCTGCCGTGGTGTGCCTTCTGTCGGCCGCCACAGGAGGTCACGACGCCGCAGAAGACGCCGGCAAGGGCGGGCCAGTGCGCCACCGACGCCAGGAAGGCTCCACGCACGCGTGTGAAGCTCCGGACAAGAGGGAGGGGCTACGAGGAACGTGCCAAGTGCACTGTGAACGCGTGAGTGAAACTGACGAACGCAAGATGACACTGAAACTGAATTTTCTGAATTTTGAACCGCAACAGTGCATGCAAGGTGTTCGACAGAATGAATTTGGCCTCTGGGGATTTTTCCTTGAGCTGAAACTTGGTGGAGTGGCTTCTCATTGCTCAAATAGGTTGCCTGAATTTTGGTGGAATTTTTGGAGTAGTGTAGATATGAATTTCATCAAATTTGGCAAATCTGGTCCAAACTTGCAGAGACTGAATTTTGAAAAATTTGAAAAGAGGAGGAGTGGATCAAGATGGTTCTGGGTTGTGGGTACCAAGGACTATCCAGGAGAGTTGGTTTGAGGTAAAAACTCAAATGCAATAGGGTACTTGCTTTGAAAATCACTCAGGCTCCAAATAATTTTCAGAATTGATTTGAGAGGAAAAATAATTAGAATAAAATCCAAAACTTGTTTGGATTAGTTGGGACAGAGAACTTAGGTTGATCACAAGGTGTAGGGGAGGTTTTGGAGGGGTTTTACCACATGGGCAAAAATGCCAAGTCATGGGTGGTTCCAAGATATGAAAATCTCAAATTTTCATAGAGTTTCATTTTAAAAGAAAACAAATTAAACTCCCAAAAATGAATTTGAGAGGGAACCAACAGAGAAGGAGTTTTCAAAAGATCAAACACCAAAGTTTGAAAAAATAAAATCCTTGCCAAAGCAAAGGAAGTTTTTAAGTGGAAGGTTTTTCTGAAAAAGAAAAATTTTAAATGGCCTCTCCTCAAAAACCACAAAGTTTTTGATAAAAACCAAATAAAATTTTTTGGAGTGTCACACGCACCATATCCAATAGAGTGCGATTACGACGTTCGGACACACCGTTATGCTGAGGTGTTCTAGGCGGCGTGAGTTGTGAAATGATTCCACATTTTCTTAAGTGTGTACCAAATTCGTGACTTAAATATTCTCCTCCACGATCCAATCGTAAGAATTTTATCTTTCGGTCACGTTGATTCTCTACCTCATTCTGAAATTCCTTGAACTTTTCAAAGGTCTCAGACTTGTGTTTCATCAAGTAGACATACCCATATCTACTCAACTCATTAGTGAGAGTGAGAACATAACGATATCCTCCGCGAGCCTCAACGCTCATTGGACCGCACACATCGGTATGTATGATTTCCAACAAGTTGGTTGCTCGCTCCATTGTTCCGGAGAACGGAGTCTTGGTCATCTTGCCCATGATGCATGGTTCGCATGTGTCAAATGATTCATAATCGAGAGACTCCAAAAGTCCATCAGCATGGAGCTTCTTCATGCGCTTGACACCAATGTGACCAAGGCGGCAGTGCCACAAGTATGTGGGACTATTGTTATCAACTTTACATCTTTTGATATTCACGCTATGAATATGTGTAACATTACGCTCAAGATTCATTAAGAATAAACCATTGACCATAGGGGCATGACCATAAAACATATCTCTCATATAAATAGAACAACCATTATTCTCGGATTTAAATGAGTAGCCATCTCGTATCAAACGAGATCCAGATACAATGTTCATGCTCAAACTTGGCACCAAATAACAATTATTAAGGTTTATAACTATTCCCGTAGGTAAATGTAGAGGTAGCGGGCCGACGGCGATCACATCGACCTTGGAACCATTCCCGATCCGCATCGTCACCTCGTCCTTCGCCAGTCTCCGCTTATTCCGCAGCTCCTGCTGTGAGTTACAAATATGAGCAACGACACCGGTATCAAATACCCAGGAGTTACTATGAGTACTGGTAAGGTACACATCAATTACATGTATATCAAATATACCTTTAGTGTTGCCGGCCTTCTTATCCGCTAAGTATTTGGGGCAGTTCCGCTTCCAGTGACCCTTCCCCTTGCAATAAAAGCACTCAGTCTCAGGCTTGGGTCCATTCTTTGACTTCTTCCCGGCAACTGGCTTACCGGGCGCGGCAACATCTTTGCCGTTCTTCTTGAAGTTCTTCTTACCCTTGCCCTTTTTGAACTTAGTGGTCTTATTGACCATCAACACTTGATGTTCTTTCTTGATTTCAACCTCTGCCGACTCCAGCATTGAAAATACTTCAGGAATGGTCTTCACCATCCCCTGCATATTATAGTTCATCACAAAGCTCTTGTAGCTTGGTGGGAGCGACTGAAGGATTCTGTCAATGACCGCCTCATTCGGGAGGTTAATGTCCAGCTGGGACAGGCGGCTGTGCAACCCAGACATTTTGAGTATATGCTCACTGACAGAACTGTTTTCCTCCATCTTACAACTATAGAACTTGTTGGGGACTTCATATCTCTCGACCCGGGCATGAGCTTGGAAAACTAGTTTCAGCTCCTCGAACATCTCATATGCTCCGTGTTGCTCAAAACGCTTTTGGAGCCCCAGTTCTAAGCTGTAAAGCATGCCGCACTGAACGAGGGAGTAATCATCAGCACGTGTCTGCCAAACGTTCAAATCATCTTGCAGTGCTGGGAGAGCAGGTGGGTCACCTAACGGTGCTTCAAGGACATATGCTTTCTTGGCAGCTATGAGGATGATCCTAAGGTTCCGGACCCAGTCCGTATAGTTGCTGCCATCATCTTTCAGCTTGGTTTTCTCTAGGAACGCGTTGAAGTTCATGTTGACATGAGCATTGGCCATTTGATCTACAAGACATATTTTGCAAAGATTTTAGACTAAGTTCATGATAATTAAGTTCATCTAATCAAATTATTTTAATGAACTTCCACTCAGATTTGACACCCCCTTGGTCATCTAAGTGTTACACGATCCGAGTCGACTAGGCCGTGTCCGATCATCACGTGAGACGGACTAGTCATCGTCGGTGAACATTCTCATGTTGATCGTATCTTCCATACGACTCGTGTTCGACCTTTCGGTCTCCGTGTTCCGAGGCCATGTCTGTACATGCTAGGCTCGTCAAGTTAACCCTAAGTGTTTTGCATGTGTAAAACTGTCTTACACCCGTTGTATGTGAACGTAAGGATCTATCACACCCGATCATCACGTGGTGCTTCGAAACGACGAACTTTAGCAATGGTGCACAGTTAGGGGAGAACACTTCTTGAAATTGTTGTAAGGGATCATCTTATTTACTACCGTCGTTCTAAGTAAACAAGATGCATAAAACATAATAAACATCACATGCAATTATATAAAGTAGTGACATGATATGGCCAATATCATATAGCTCCTTTGATCTTCATCTTCGGGGCTCCATGATCATCTTGTCACCGGCATGACACCATGATCTCCATCATCATGATCTCCATCATCATGTCTTCATTAAGTTGTCACGCCAACGACTACTTCTATTTCTATGACTAACACGTTTAGTAATAAAGTAAAGTAGTTTACATGGCGTTCTTCAATGACACGCAGGTCATACAAAAAATAAAGACAACTCCTATGGCTCCTGCCGGTTGTCATACTCATCGACATGCAAGTCGTGATTCCTATTACAAGAACATGATCTCATACATCACAATATATCATTCATCATTCATCACAACTTCTGGCCATACAACATCACATGACAATTGCTGCAAAAACAAGTTAGACGTCCTCTAATTGTTGTTGCATCTTTTACGTGGCTGCAATTGGGTTCTAGCAAGAACATTTTCTTACCTACGAATAACCACAATGCGATTTTGTCAACTTCTATTTACCCTTCATAAGGACCCTTTTCATCGAATCCGCTCCAACTAAAGTGGGAGAGACAGACACCCGCCAGCCACCTTATGCAACTAGTGCATGTTAGTCAGTGGAACCGGTCTCACATAAGTGTACGTGTAAGGTTGGTCCGGGCCGCTTCATCCCACAATACCGCTGAAGCATGATAAGACTAGTAGCGGCAAGCAAGTTGACAAGATCTACGCCCACAACAAAATTGTGTTCTACTCGTGCAATAGAGAACTACGCATAGACCTAGCTCATGATGCCACTGATGGGGAACGTTGCAGAAAATTAAAATTGTTCCTACGGTTTCACCAAGATCCATCTATGAGTTCATCTAAGCAACGAGTCAAGGGAGTGAGTTTGCATCTACATACCACTTGTAGATCGCGTACGGAAGCATTAGATGGAGCGGTGATGATGGAGTCGTACTCGCCGTGATTCAGATCACCGGAGATCCTAGCGCCGAACGGACGGCACCTCCACGTTCAACACACGTACGGTGCGTGTGACATCTCCTCCTTCTTGATCCAGCAAGGGGGGAGGAGAGGTTGATGATGATGGCTCCAGCAGCAGCACAACGGCGTGGTGGTGGTGGAACAGCAGCACTCCGGCAGGGCTTCGCCAAGCACGTGACGGAGGAGGAAGAGGTGTAGCAGGGGGAGGGGGCGCCAGGACTTCAGGGTGCGGCTGCCCCTCTCCCCCCTCCCTTTATATAGGCCCCAGGGGGGGGGGGGGCGCCGGCCCTGGGAGATTCAATCTCCCAAGGGGGCGGCGGCCAAGGGGGGAGGAGTGCCCCCCAAGGCATGTGGTGCGCCCCCCACCCTAGGGTTTCAACCCTAGGCGCAGGGGGTGGGCCTAGGGGGGCGCACCAGCCCACTATGGGCTGGCTCCCCTCCCACTTCAACCCATGGGGCCCTCCGGGATGGGTGGCCCCACCCGGTGGACCCCCGGGACCCTTCCGGTGGTCCCGGTACAATACCGGGTGACCCTGAAACTTTCCCGATGGCCGAAATACCACTTCCTATATATAATTCTTTACCTACGGACCATTCCGAAACTCCTCGTGACGTCCGGGATCTCATACGGGACTCCGAACAACATTCGGTATACTGCATACTCATATTCATACAACCCTAGCGTCACCGAACCTTAAGTGTGTAGACCCTACGGGTTCGGGAGACACGTAGACATGACCGAGACGGCTCTCGGGCAATAACCAACAGCGGGATCTAGATACCCATGTTGGCTCCCACATGCTCCTCGATGATCTCATCGGATGAACCGCGATGTCGAGGATTCGAACAACCCCGTATACAATTCCGTTTGTCATTCGGTACGTTACATGCCCGAGACTCGATCATCGGTATCCCAATACCTCGTTCAGTCTCGTTACCGGCAAGTCACTTTACTCGTACCGTAATGCATGATCCCGTGACCAAACACTTGGTCACTTTGAGCTCATTGTGATGATGCATTACCGAGTGGGCCCAGAGATACCTCTCCGTCATGCGGAGTGACAAATCCCAGTCTCGATCTGTGTCAACCCAACAGACGCTTTCGGAGATACCTGTAGTGCACCTTTATAGTCACCCAGTTACGTTGTGACGTTTGGTACACCCAAAGCACTCTTACGGTATCCGGGAGTTACACGATCTCATGGTCTAAGGAAGAGATACTTGACATTGGAAAAGCTCTAGCAAAACGAACTACACGATCTTGTGCTATGCTTAGGATTGGGTCTCGTCCATCACATCATTCTCCTAATGATGTTCAATGACATCTAATGTCCATAGTCAGGAAACCATGACTATCTGTCGACCAACGAGCTAGTCAACTAGAGGCTCACTCGGGACGTGTTATGGTCTATGTATTCACACGTGTATTACGATTTCCGGATAATACAGTTATAGCATGAATAAAAGACAATTATCATGAACAAGGAAATATAATAATAATCCTTTTATTATTGCCTCTAGGGCATATTTCCAACAGACGAGCGCGCTCAAGAGCGGATCCATGAGTCCAGTCGACGACAACCTTCTCCGCCTCCACCTAAGGTATACCGTACTCCGATTCAGAACCTCGCAGCTGCGGCCCGAATAGCAGAGTCGATTCAGCCTTCCCAGTCAGAGGCTGGCAGAGGGCTGATGCAGATCCGGGCCTTGCTCCGAGCAGCAGGGGAGCAAAACGTAGCAGTATCTCAGTCGCGGAATAGGATTCACAGCAGATCCGTTGTAGCGGACACGGTCTAGTCGGCCCACAGCCCAAGATCGCCCCCGCGGCGTGAGGGCCATGGACAGTATGGTCATCCACTCGACCGCGACCATCATCGCTAGGAGCCCACGCCTCCTCCAAGGAGTGCATCGTATGGGCCTCGGCGGAATGATGATATACGTCGTCACGGTGGCGAGCGCAGAGCCTCAGTCGACCCAATAGAGCCAGGCTTCGACGCGAGATCCATCCTCGTTCAAGGCCTGGTGGACCGAAACAGAACGCACAAAAAGGACCCTGGCAGAGATTGCCCGAGTGGCAACAGAGTGCATGTATCCGGTCCGGAGTGTTTCAGCAGGGCCTTCACGGCGGCGGTGATTCCTCCCAACTTTAGGTTGGCGACCGGAGTCAGTAAGTTCACTAGAGAGTCTAAGCCTGAAACTTGGCTTGAGGATTACCGACTGGCTGTGCAGATTGGTGGTGGAAACGATGAAGTAGCAATGAAGCATCTTCCTTTGATGTTGGAAGGGTCAGCTCGTGCGTGGTTGACTCAGTTAGCTCCAAATAGTATATAGAGTTGGGAAGAGCTGGCTCGAGTGTTCGTCAGAACCTTCGAGGGCACGTGCAAACGACCAGCAGGATTAACCGAGTTGCAGCATTGTGTGCAGAAGCCGAGTGAGACCTTGAGAGATTTCATTCAGAGGTGGACCACTTTGCATCACACCGTTGAAAATGTATCAGAGCATCAAGAAGTGTGCGCCTTCAAGGAGGGCGTCAAATATCGAGAGTTGGTCCTGAAGTTCGGTCGGACTGGTGATATGACTCTGACTCGGATGATGGAAATAGCCACTAGGTACGCTAACGGGGAGGAAGAGGATCGACTCCGTAGCATAAAAAGTAAGCCAGTCGGCCAGGAGATCGGTGGAGGTAATTCCAGTCGGAAACAGAAGCGTAAGGCTGAGCCTGTGGCACCTGGTGAGATCGCAGCGGTGGCTCAAGGGAAGTTTAAGGGAAAACCTAAGGGGCCCCGGCCTCCAAAGAAAGTGAAAGATCAGGCAGGAAATGATGTGTTGGATTTACCGCGTCACATCCACATGAAGAAAGACGAAGAGGGGAATTTGATTTACCATAAACACACCACTCGACAGTGTCGGCTCCTGATCCAGCAATTCCGAGGAGATCAACCAAGTGAGAAAGGAAAGGAGTCGGACAGAGACGAGGGGAAGGAAGAAGATGATGGTTACCCCAAAGTCAATTCAACTCTGATGATTTTTGCTGATGTTGAGAGCAAGAGTCGATTGAAGGTCATCAACAGAGAAGTGAATGTGGCCGCTCCGGCGGCGATGACCACATACCTGAGATGGTCTCAGACAGCCATCACGTTCGACCAGTCTGACCATCCTGCTCGCGTAGCCACCCTTGGGAGGCAAGCACTGGTGGTCGACCCCATGGTTGGGGCACTAGACTGACCAAAGTACTGATGAACGGTGGCAGTGGTTTGAACATCCTTTACGCTGAAACCTTGAAGGGGATGGGCATTCCGATGTCCAAACTTAGCAAGAGCAACATGAGTTTTCATGGTGTTATCCCTGGAAAGAAAGCCGAATCACTCCGCCAGATCGCCCTCGATGTGGTTTTCGGTGATTCCAAGCATTACCGTAAGGAGAAGTTGACATTTGAAGTCGTGGATTTCCAGAGTGCCTATCATGCCATCTGGGTAGGCCAACCTACGCACGTTTTATGGCTCGACCATGTTATGTGTATCTCAAGCTGAAGATGCCTGGCCCCAAAGGTGTGATCACAGTTACTGGCAATCGGCAGAAGGCAGAGGAATGTTTCCAGAAAGGTTCCAAAATCTCCGATGCACAGATGGCAGCAGTTGAATTCCAAGAGTATCATAAGAATGCAGATCCGAGTGATTTGCTCCGAGCCAAGAAGCCTGCTATAGACTTTGCATTTTAGTCGACTGGTGAAACGAAGCTGATTCATATTCACCCGACCGATCCCAATGCTGCACCGACTCATATATCAACAACACTCGACAACAAATAGGAAGAAGCGCTCATCCAGTTCCTCCGTGAGAACTAGGACATCTTTGCATGGAAACCCTCTGACATGCCAGGTGTACCCAGGGGACTGGCTGAGCACCGTTTGCGTGTCGACCCCAAGGTAAAACCCGTCAAAGAGCACCTTCGGCGGTCCACCGTGCAGAAGAGGAAAGCAATTGGCGAAGAAGTGGCTCGGCTGTTGGCAACAGAGTTCATCCATGAAATCTACCACTCCAAGTGGCTAGCCAATGTAGTCATGGTCACTAAGAAGGATGATTCACTTCGTATGTGCATTGATTTCAAGCATATCAATCGGGCCTGCCCGAAAGATCACTTCCCTCTCCCTCGCATCGATCAGATTGTTGACTCGACTGCAGGGTGTGAGCGCTTGTCTTTCTTAGATGCATATTCTGGGTATCATCAGATCCGATTATATGGTCCCGATGAAATAAAAACAGCCTTCATCACCCCGTTCGGGTGCTTTTGTTATGTCACCATGCAATTTGGTCTTAAAAATGCTGGAGCCACATTCATGAGAATGATTCAGAAGTGCCTGCTCACTCAAATCAGTTAGAATGTAGAAGCATACATGGATGACATCATGGTCAAGTCACGTAAAGGTTCCGACCTACTGACTGACCTCGCAGAAACCTTTGCCAACCTAAGAAGGTATGATATCAAGCTTAATCTGTCGAAGTGCACATTCGGAGTTCCAGGTGGAAAGTTACTCGGTTTTTTCGTTTCCGAACAAGGGATCGATGCCAATCCAGAAAAGGTTGATACCATCCTCCGAATGAAGCGCCCTGTGCGAGTACATGACGTTCAGAAGCTGACTGGTTGTTTGGCCACCTTGAGTCGATTCATTTCTCATCTTGGTGAAAAGGCCTTGCCTCTTTACCGACTGATGAAGAAATCTGATAAGTTCGAGTGGACTGAAGAAGCTGATGCAGCGTTTGTAGAGCTCAAAACCCTGCTGTCCACCAAGCCGGTGCTCGCTGCGCCAATCAGCAAAGAGCCTTTACTAATTTACATTGCAACCACTAGACAAGTCGTCAGTACAGTACTCACGGTCGAGTGAGTGGAGGAAGGAAAATCCTACAAGGTTCAGCGCCCAGTTTACTATCTCTCTGAAGTTTTAACTCCATCCAAGCAACGATATCCACATTATCAGAAGCTTGTTTATGGAATATGCATGACTATGAAGAAGGTTGCACATTATTTCTCTGATCACTCCATTACGGTCGTCAACGACGCACCATTATCTGAAATCCTGAATAACAGAGATGCAACTGGCCGAGTGGCAAAATAGGCGATTGAACTTCTTCCCCTGGATATCAAGTTTGAGGCAAAGAAGGCCATCAAGTCCCAGGCGATCGCAGATTTCCTTGCCGAGTGGATTGAACAACAATTGCCGACTCAAGTTCACTCGAAGCATTGGACTATGTTTTTTGATGGCTCCAAGATGCTGAACGGCTCAGGTGCCTGTAACCCCCGGATTCGATGCGCCAGGTGTCTGCCAGTTATTCTCCGTCGTTGCCATGTCATTTTCTTGCGTGTTACATTTTATCATGTCATCATGTGCATTGCATTGCATACGTGTTCGTCTCATGCATCCGAGCATTTTCCCCATTGTCCGCTTTGCAATCCGGCACTCCTATGTTCTCCGGCGTCCCCCTTTTGTCTCTTGTTGTGAGTGGGTGTTAAACTTTCTCGGAATGACCCGAGGTTTGCCAAGCGGCCTTGGTATAGCACCGGTAGACCGCCTGTCAAGTTTCGTGCCATTTGGAGGTCGTTTGATACTCCAACGGTTAACCGGGGAACCGTAAAAGCCTCTTTTGTTTGCAGCCCAACACCCCTCCAAAGTGGCCCAAAACCCATCCTAACCCCCGCCATGCTCTCCGCCGTTCGATCACGATCGCGTGGTCTAAAACCGCTCCCCATTTGGACTCTCCTAGCTCCCAGAATCTATAAATTAGTCCTCCCCTTCATTTTTCGCGGATGAATCCCCTAACCCTAGATCATTTCCTCTCCGCGCCGCCGAACGTTTCATCCTCCGCCGCTGGACATGTCCACCATAGCCCCCTCGCCCAATCGCCGCCCGCCACGTCAGCGCTGCCACCTTTCTCTCTCCTCCTCCACCACGCCAGCCACCGCGGCCCACCGGGGCCCGGATCGGGCCCTCTCGGCCCGCGCGCCCGACCGCGCCGCCTGGATCCCGCGCCGCCATCTCCTTCCTCATCCGCGGCGCCCGAGCCCGCCCCCAGTTCCGCCGCCGCC